>NW_004524674.1:2683488-2716750 GCF_000260255.1 Octodon degus | reverse complement strand
TAGTGTCCTCTGCACTTGTTACGCATGAGCTTGGGTTCCGAGTGTGCATTTTGTTCCTTCTCGTCACTTTGTGTAGCACTGTCTTCTGACCTTTTTTGTAGGTCTTCGTTGTAGTTATAACCTTAGCACATACTGAAGTTCAGGTGCAGATCTACAAAGTTTGGATTTATCCAGCTGTGACTGGTTTGGGTCTGGCCGCTATGCTCAGCTCCTTACCGTTGTTGACCTGGGGGTGAACTTGTTGTGTCCCTCTGGCATGATTTTCTGCTCCTGGACTGGCTGGGTGGTTCTATCCTCTACACTCTCTGCAAGGACTGTAGCTGCTGGGTACACCCCAGGCCTCTATGTCAGGCCTGATCTGAGCCCATGCTGCGCCTGGGCTGGGACCAGTAGTATGTCCTGCCTGTGCAGGGTAGCAGGAGGCTCTCCCGACTCATATGGTTTTGCAAGTTTGTGATTGAGATTTTAAGTTCCTCTATATCTCTTTGACTCTGCTTCATGCGATCTATTTCTTTCCTGTGTTGCTCATTAAAGAAAGCCGTCATTTTTCTATTCGCTTCTATTTTTGTTATCAATGTCTTCTTTAGAACAGTTATCAATTCTTTTACTGCAGAGTTTTTTCATATTGGTTTTTCTCCATATGTTTCTGTATTTTGTTCTTTATTTCAGATGCTATGATTTCAGAGATTTCTTTTTATTTCAGAAGTTAGTTCTGCTCTGAGTTCCTCTATACCTTTCTGCTGTCACTTATTTACTTCCGATGCTATTAATTCTTACATTTCAGCTGAGCTAATGTTCTTTGCATTTGTTCTTGGTGGGTATATTACATTTCTTCAATATGTTTCTGCATTTGATTCTTTACTTCAGATGCTATTCATTTAGAGATTTCTTTTTTTATTTCTTATCTGAGTTCATCTATTTAAGATGCTATTGATTCATTGATTTCAGCTGTGTGATTCCCAATTTGTTCTGTCCTAGTGTCCTCTGCACTTGTTATGGTTGGGCTTGGGGTCTGAGATTGCATTTTGCTCCTTCTCATTGGTATTTTGAATAGCACTGTCTTCTGATCTTTGTTTTAGAGCTTTGGTAGAGTTATAAGCTTAGCACCTACTGAATTTCAGGTTCATATTTGAAAGTTTGAATTTATCCAGTTGTGCCTGGCTTATTTCTGCCTGTCATGCTCTTCTCTTTCCTGCTGCTGCCTTTGGGAGTGAATCTGTTGTGCCCCTCTGGCAAGATGATCTACTCCTGGACTAGCTGGGTGGTTCTGTCCCCTATTCTCTCTGCAGGGACTGCAGCTGCAGAGTTTCACTCCAGGCATGTATGTCAGGCCTGAGCTACCTCTGAATTGGGCAAGGGGGCATAGAGGAGCAGAGGAATCTTTACCACACGCTTGCCAGGCCTAGGCTAGGCCTGGATCTGGGGGTCTTGAGAATGCAGTGGAAATTCTCACGCACTTAGCGGGTATGGGGGGGGCTGTGGTGTGGTGGTGGTGGTTCTCAAGGGTGTGTAAGAGGGTCTCACTCATGCTGTGTGCCTGGGTTTGAACTGAAGAGGTCCTGCGGGCACAGGGTAGCCAGAAGCTCTCCCACACACTCACCGGACTTGTGCTATGGCTGGTTCTGGGGGATCCCAAGTGTACCTTGTTTTTAAAATTATTTATTTATTTATTTTTGGTACTAAGTCTTACTATGTAGCTTAGATCCCTAAGGATCCTCCTGTCTCATCCTCTCTGGTGCTTGGATTGTAGGCATGTGTCACCACACCCAAGTTTGGTAGCCTGCATGGCATCTGGTCCTGGAGATTGAACCTGGATCTTTGTGCTTCCCAGGCAGGTATTTAGACCACCAAGCTATTTCTCCAGCCCTGTACTGTGCTATGATGATGATGTAGTTGTTCATAAGGGAGAAGTGTGGTTTACAATGGGCTGCATTTGAGGGGTTGTGGGTCTGACCAGAGGAGGAGGCTGAGTTTGTGTCTACATCTGCAGATGGAGGCCTGGCAGGTTTCTGAAGAAGATGAGAGGATAGTACTTCAAAGCAGTTGTTTGTGGGGAGCCTGAGACTACAGGTGAGGGAGAGGTTATGATTATCTGGCTTAAATGTCACTGCTACCACCACATCCAAAATCCAAAGTCCACGTTTTCTGTTTTCATAAGACCTCCTTCATCACCTGGTTTTTTTTTGTTTGTTTGTTTGTTTGTTTGTTTGCTTTTGTTCTCTTTTTTGGTGTCATTTGGACTTCCATAAGCATTTGGGAATCCAAGATCAATTATATCAAAGACATGTCTCAGCCATTGGCATTGAGAGTGCAACAGGCCTTCGGCACATTTTCTCCAACCATCTGTGTTTTTCTTCTCAGCTCCCAACCCTGAGTTTCAGAGTATGGTTCAAGAAATTACAGATCCAGCTGGCAGATGTACCTATATGAACAGCTCTCTGCTCAGTACCTCTCACCTGTCACAGCAGAGGTGATAGCTACACACCCTCCTGTGCAATTTTCCTTGAGTGAAAACTTACATACACCAGGCTCCTCTCATTTTCTGATAGAAATGTCTGTTTCTATTGGGCATTTTCTTTCCACCAGTAGTCCCATCAGCACAAAATACCTGGTAGTTTTATGGCTTTATCCATCCCAAAGGACTCACATTACAAGATGTGCTCTATGGATGCAAATCCTACCTTCCTTAAATCCTACCTTCTCCTAGCTCCGCTGAGGAGGACTGGTCTGAGACTTCAGGGAAGAGACTCAGGATTTCTGACTGGGGATGGTGGAGGGCATGGATGAGGGTTCTGGGGCCAGGCAGACTTGGGCACAGATCTTACCTCTGTGGGTTACTTCTTGAAAGTTATAGGCAGGTGTATTTATTTGATAAATACAAAGAACAATCACTCATCATATACTCAGTTTGTGCCTTCAACCACCCTTCCCAGCTCTGCTCCAGAGGAGAGTCCAGGCAGACTTACCATAGGGTCTCTAGGTAGCAGCGAGTATCTCTCAGGGTCTCACAAAGATACTGCAGATCACAGAGACTCAGTGGATTTCCACATAGATCCAGATCCTTGAGACTTCTACTGTCCTGAAGAACAGCGAAGAAAGCTTTCCAATTTGCAGTTGTCAGTGGGAGCCAGTTGGACCTGAGGGAGAGAGATGTAACCTTCATGTTCAGGGTCTATGGTGTAGAGTCCTAAGCATGGAGTGGGGCTCTGTCCCCCTAAACACCAAGCTGTCATGGAAGTACTAACCCCAGGACAGACTCGCCTTTGCATCTTCCCCTCTGGGCCATGCAACCATCCACTTTTGTGTGGCTTTTCATTTTATAGTCCCTGGAAGACAATAGGGTTATCTACATTTTCTGTATCTTTTTGTGTCTCATCTGGGAGTTTCTTGAGGTCAGGGAAGATAGGTTTTCTGTTTTTTTTTTTTTTTTTTTTTCATCTGAAGTACTTTGCTCAAGGCCAGGCATAGAGAAGGAACTTGGACATTTTAAAGTCTTTCTTCTGTCATGGTAGATATAACTGCATCCCTTTGGTACACTATTCTAGCCCAAGAATCCAGAAAGGAAAATGACAAAGTGTGAACAGGACCTAGGAGAGGTGGCTTGAGGATTTGTGATAGGATGTTGGATTTGATCATACATGATGCTATCCATGTGGATTAACACCAGTCACTTTTCTATTCCCTTATCAAGAATAGAAAGATGGCAAAAGGGAATGTTATTGCAGAGAATATCTGTAGTCTGAATGAGAAGGGTGAATGGGCTTTGTGTGAGAGTGCGAGAGTACACTTGGCCCTGTGTGATTTCACCCATGTGATTTCTTTATGTCTTCACATTAATTTAGTGAGTTCTTCTGCTTCCAAGTTTCAACTATTCAACCTCTACCCAAACTTCTTAGTGATATTTCAAGTTTCTTGCCAGATATCTCCACAATGACACTCCACTAGCACTTTTGCCTATTATGGCCCAATATATCCTGAGTATTCAAGATCATGCAAAAGTAAACACAAAGGCCCTGGGAAAGCTGCCTCCATAAAAGCACCCTTCCCTATGCCTCACTCAGTATCCTTAGCTGTAAGAACAAAATAGCAAAAGTACATGCTGCCTCAGAGGTTTGGTGAGGGCTATATGTTAGGATGTCCCAAAGTCCTAGTACAGTTTTAACATTTACCATACTCTGAAGCATAAATGATACACATCCCTCAGAAAAGACTGATGATGATCAATGTTGACTGATGCACAGAGCCAAAATTTATTATTTAAACTTTACAGAACTATAATGAATTAAAAAGAAATCATATAGAAAAATTGAACTTTCAAAGGATTCTTTTTGTACGTTTTCTTTTCTTTTTAATGGTACCACAGATTGAACCCATAGCCTCTTGGAAGTTACAGAAATGCTCTACCATTGAGCTAGATACTCAAGTTTTTTCATTTTCTTAAGACAAGATCTCTCTAAGTGGCCTAGGGTGGCCTCACATTTGCATCCTCCTATCTCATCCTCCTCATAGCTGGAATTACAAGCCTGCTTCACAGTGCCTGGCATTCAAAAGTCACTTATATGATGCATGTGTGTGCTTGTAATTTCTGAAAGAAGAAATTAGTAATGTATTATTGAAAATGCATGAAACTGAAATATAAGTCAGATACCTAGAAGCTGGTTGTCCTTTGTTCTTCAGTACCTTATTATCTATGCTTGGTATAGCTTTCCTTCTTCAAAGTCCTGGTCAGCCTTCACCATTCATTTCTGGACTTTTTTGCTTGTGCATAGAAACCTTGTTACTGTGCTCCCTGCTTTCTCTGGCTGACTGGGTGCCTCTGCATCTCCTTCACCACTTCAGAAGCCCATAAATTTCCACTACATTCTCCCAAGTCTCCAGCTTCCTCTGTCATTCCAGATGCTCCTGCTTTGCCATATGTCCCTTTATCCTCTTGCCCCAGGCTAACCTCTGCCTCCATGCCTGCTCAACACTCTTCAAGAAGACCCATATCAGGCCCCTTCTACTTGCAATGCCAGTTTGCAGGCTCTTCCAGGCCAAAATCAGGTGCACAGCCATGAACAACTAGTAATATGCTAAAACAGGCAAGAAGAAGGAGATGATCAAATCAGCCATGGTTGTCTCCTAGAGGATGTCATATGGTGATTGAGTTTGAACCATAATTTTTTATATTTTAATTTGTTTTGCAGTGCTGGGAATTGAACACAGGACCTTCACACTGCAATATGTCCCCAGATTTTTAATTATTTTTGTTTTATTTTAAGTGAAGGTTTTGCTAAATTGCTTAGTTGGTTAGGCTGTTCTCAAACTTGCAATCCTTCTGCCTTATTCTCCCCTCTTGAATTTTAGGATTTTTGGTGTGTACCACCACCCTTAAGCTGAATCAGCCTTCCTAATATTAAAAACCTTAATATATTAGGAAAATAAAACAGATCATCAGATAAAATGTATAGTGTGGCTCAATTTTCCCCATAGAAAAGTACATAGAAAATACAAGAAGAATATACCTCAGTTCCTAAAAGTGGCCATCTCTGAGTAATAAAATTCTGGGTGATTTTCATCTTTTAGCTTATATATATGTTCTTAATCTTTAAACAGTGAAAATGGCCTTATCATGTAAAAAAAGTCTTTAAAAATTTAAAGCTAGAAGACCTGAAAAAAAAAAAAAACCCAAGATTTCTTGCTCTCAGGATTTTTTTTCCCAGTCTACCTATGTGATCATTCCTTTCCTTAATCCATTAACATAATTCAATGGCTGTCTTCTTCTACTCTTTGATCTTTTTAGGAAAAAATATTTGTTTTTGTTTTTTAAATTTTTGATTTTTAGGCTCTGACATAGAATCAGTGCTTCTATTTTTTTCTGTTCTGAGACCTAAACCAAGGACCAAGCAAGTTCTCTACCACTGAGACACATTTCCAGTCCAAAATCAGTACTAATGAATATTTATGGGGAAAAGTCACATAAAGTAGGAAACAAATTCACAGTGAACAATGACAACTGCATTATAGGCAGAGAACCTGTATGGAAACATTTACAGTGCTGCTGAGATGGGACTGTGGTTTTAAAAACTTCTCTTTCAAACAAGCAAGGACATAAGTTTTGTAGGAAAAAATAGGGCTCTTCTTGTCTCTGTTTCTGACTCTCTGTCTCTGTCTCTGTCTCTCCCTTTATCTCTGTCTCTGACATATGCTCCCAGAAATGATGGGTGAAGATCACAGGACCAATGTCATTGTCAATGAGGTGTGCTGAACCAGCTGAGGGAGCCATTTCTCAATGTAAGGCATGTGAAAAAAGAAAAGCAGGGGAAAAGTGGTTCCTTGAGCAGTGGAGAGGGTGGACCCAATGGGAAGGTCAGTGACTTCCACCCTTGAACCCTTGCACTAGGCTAAGTTCGAGTCTTTTGTGCTGTGAACACAGGGACTTGTGAGACTGAAAGGAACAGAAAACAGGGCTTCTGAGTATACTCACCTAGCTACCTCAGGGGACCATGATGCTTGTGGCTGATGTCCACCATCATTTAACTGAAGTTGCTTCACATGGTTACAGAATTTAACACAGAAAGTGAACACCAGGAGCTCCGTGTTTGTCTGGATACACATTCTTGTTCCTTGGAAGTGAGCCATTGCTGGTTTCAGGAGCTCTTCATCCTGAGTCTCATACAAACAGCGGAAGAAGTCCAGAGAGTATGGAGGCTGGGTTGGGGCCTTTTCTTGGGCCCACTGAAATAGTTGCCACTTCCACTGAGAAGGCAATTTGCAGGAGAAGATGTGCTCCATTTCCTTAGCCCCCTCAGTGCTTAAAAGGCCAAACAGGAAGTGCAAGATTGGTGCCTGAAACAGGTCATGGCTTTCATATCTTTTTAGCAACTCTTCCATATATTTGTTGCAATTGAGATGTTCTTGTCTTTCATCCTCATTCCACAAGATAAAATACACTGCTGCAAAAAACTCCTGGAAACATTGCTGAGTAAAGCTGTATGTCAATGAGCTATGCTTTTGAAGAATACCCATTTTCAAGAATGTGAAAATGATGGCTTCATCTAACTGGTGCTTTTTGAGGTCACCTGCACTGAACATGGTGTCTCTTTTCCTGATGCCTTCAGCAGCCAGAAAGCAGAGGTCCCTGA
Organism: Octodon degus; assembly: GCF_000260255.1. Lineage (NCBI taxonomy): Eukaryota > Metazoa > Chordata > Mammalia > Rodentia > Octodontidae > Octodon > Octodon degus. The sequence goes on along the minus strand of NW_004524674.1, from coordinate 2,709,626 downwards.
GCTCTGAGCTTAGTTTCTGAGCTGGAAAGACTTGGGAAATGTAGTGCAGGCAGAGGGCTGTGGTGGTCTGACAGGTCAGAGGGTATTTATTCCCATGTTCCAATTGCTGCTTCAGGCAAGTGCAGGCCAACCAGCACACCCAGGGGACAAGACAAAGTGTCCAGAGAGCTGAGTTTGAGTCCACCAACCTAAAGGCTGCAATTGCTTGTTTTTCATCCGTGAAATATTTGAAGAAATACTCTTTCTTTCCAGACTCAGAAAATCCAAGGATTTCCACCCAATATGGCTGTGCCAAAAAAGGAATGAACTTCTGTATTGCTGTGGTCCTTGTTGTAATCAGAAAAGAAGCTCCAGGAAGTACAGTTTTCCTTAGCAAACTGCCAAGCAGTTCAGACACTGGCAGTGGATAGCTCCAGTGCCAACAGAGCTCTGCATTCTGATCCTGTAAGACCCATTTTGGCTCATCTACACCATCCAAGATGAAGAGCAACTGCTCTGGCTGAGACAGAATCTTTCCAATTGGAACTTCAGACTTATCCCAATCTTTTGCCATTAGCATAGCCAGACTCAATATCTTATACCTAGCCAGCTTTCTACAGTTGATGTAGAAGACATACTGGAAGTGATCCCTGTATAGCCAGCCTTGCTGCCAGGCTCTTCTCACCTGCCTGGCCAATGCTGATTTCCCAATTCCAGCAGGTCCATGTACTATGACTGTGCGAGGTTCTTTCTGGGTACCTGAGTCTGGGCTAAACAAGTCTTGGATCTCAATCAAATGTCCTTGCTTTGTCACAGAATTGTGAAACCCACTTTCCTTGAAAAGGACTTCTTGACCTCTGAGGTCATGCATTTTGTGCATTTTGTTTGTTTGTTCTTGTTTTTCATGTTTTTGGTCATGTTGGGGATAGGACTGAAGATCTACTGAGGTATGTTTTATGTCCACTTTATCATTTTTTATATTTTGACATAGAGTTTTGCTAAGCTGCCCAGACTGGTCTTCAACTTCTGATTTTTCTGGCTTAGGCTTTTGAGTATCTGGAATTATAGTCTTGTGCCACTGAGGCTGGATAGGGTGATCCTTTTGTAAAAGTATCAGCTGTGAAAATTGGTGCAAATTTCCCACTTTCCAGGAGTGGGTAAAGCAAGGCATCTCCTCCTCTTTCTCATAGCCTTTTAGAGCATCTATTAAAGGGAGGTAAAGGTGGAAATTAACTTCACAGAATGAAATTATCCAACTGTGTGTTTATTCAATAACTAAGTAGATTTATGTGTCTACTTTGAGTCACTCACTGTACTGCAATTGATAGTGGTGTGGCTGTACCTGTGAAGAAGATGGAACATGAGATTTGCAGTAGAATATTCTGGCTCAAGCCTTGACCAACTCACAATCTCTGTGACTTTCCTGAATTATTCACATGTTTTAAAAGAGATTCAAAGCCAGAGACTGAGAACAATGACTGTGGAAATAGACACAGCCCTCTACGCTCAATCAGCCAGTTAATCCCATTGAGTCTCATTTTTCTCATTTGTAGCTTGGATATTATGATGTCTCCTCATCTTTCCCTTTCTAATACTTTGAATGTATCTCACACATCTTCTTAGGTAAATTTTAGAGATAAGGGAGATAGCCCCTCAGGGAAGTTGAAACCCAATTGATCTCAAGGTTGCTGGAGGGGTTCATATAGAGTTCAGGTCTTTTGTCCATCTAGATGAATCACGGCCATTACAAGGTGCTTTACATGGTTTCAGGGTAAATACTCAGGGGATTTAACTGACCTTATCAGATAGCAAACCTTACATTTTTACTTAATCAGATCTTGCTTTAACTTGGTCTTAACCATCCAGCAGAAAAGCATAATCATGTGGTATAAAAAGTAATGCCGTATTAATATGCTGGGCTGTAAAAGGATCAAGTCAACAACTTCTCACAATTTTCAGTTGTACTGATAACCCACTACTTTTATGGACTATTGGACTATATTGGGTTGTTTCGCAGAGCTCAAAATGAACTGTACCTGCAATCATTGTATTGGTTTCAAGTACGAAAAGATCCTTTAAAGGCTTCTCCAAACACAGCTTCTCTAATTGCAATGGAGCACCCATCTCTGACAAAACAAAACAGAAATGGGGATATGTTGGGAGCCACGAAGCTAGGAAATTGAGCAAATGTGTGTAGGTGGGGCTAGGCCTCACTGCCTAAAGCAAACAAGCTGCCTCAGTCCTGAGATAAACATCCTGTCTGGTTAAGGTCGGATAGTGACGTTAGTAGCTAGGCAACCTAGTGTCACGTGTTACTAACTTTGCAAAAGTATAAATAAAGACTGTTTTTGTTGTGAAAAAAATATATATGTATATTCAAGATAGGATAGATATACAGCTACTTTCTCTTAGTTCTTTGTGAAGAAAGGTTTGTACTAATATTATTTAGACAAAGATATGTCTGCATCTTGTCCTCTGGATAACTACTATGAAGACAATAATATTCAATGTATTAATTATTATAACTATCCTACCAACCTGTTTTGAAACTATTTCATTGTTATTTTACTTTTTCATTAAAATTAATAAAAAAAAATAGAGTTCAGGGCTTCTATCTGTCTTACCATTGCAAGAAGGCTTAACAAAATTGTGCTAGACTACAGAGTGTTGAAAAAAATCTCACCTTGTGAGACCTTGGCCACAGAGGAACCACTTAATTCTGAAACCATAATTGGGAAATCTATTTTTATTGTCTACTATGGGAATAAGTCTAGTAATGTAAACATTAGAATTACTGCTCAGGGCCACAGTCATAGTTCACACGCTTAGGTTATACTGGCTTAAAGTGCTAAGGTAACACTTGGTTCTCTTGGTGTCATGGTCTCCAAAGTCTTCTCATACTCTTCAATCTGTGGTCATGCACCCATCTAAATCCTCTTTAGTCAAGTATACTTGAAGCTTTTGATTCTCTTCTTGAATCCTATGACATCTGAATTAATGGTTTTATTTTTAAAGTGAGGTGTAACAGATGATTTATTAATAGCTTGACTAAAACTTTCTTCATGGGAGTACAGTGATCATTATGAAGAAAGATTTTGATAAACCACATAGGGAAATCTGATGTACTCATTTCAAATAACACTGAGTAGTTATACATAGCTATCTAAGGACCATAATGACAATCATGTTTTATTGCCAGATGCAAGTTTGCTAGGCACTGGAATTCAGAGCAACATAGCTGGGAAGGAGAGGGTAATTGCTTTGGTTGATAAATAGGGAATGATCTGCATAGTTGGGTGTGGAGGACCACCTGGATGGCCCATCTTGAAAGAAGCACAGCTATCTCCATTTTGGCTAAACCTAGCCTTAATTCCATGTATTGATGTCTAGAATTGGCTAGGATTTTTCATTATCCCTTTATTTGGCTTTAAGCAATGCAAATTGGTCCAGCTGAAGTGTAGATTTGTAGTCTTTGAAGCAAGTTAACAAGACAGTGTTTCCCTTCCCCACTAGCTTGCACATAAACATGTATGAGGCCAGCTGGAGTGCTCCACACTGTTAGCTTGATTGAGCCTTAAGATAAGAGGCTATAAGCCAGGGATATAGCTCATCAGCCTAAGTGCCTGCCTGGCAAGTGCAAGGTCCTGGGTCCTATCCCCAGTACCAAAAAACAAAAACAACAACAACAAAAAAGATAAGAGGCAATGACTTCCTGAGGCATAAAAGCATAGCAGAGGCACCCACCCCAAAACACTGGATACTACATAAGTTGTGCTATGTGGATTATTCTTTATGCATAACCTTCTGCCTGCATATTGCTGAGGTGATTTCAGGCATCCTACCTAACCCAAATCGTAGCAATGATGTACTTCCTGCCATTTTCACAGGCACTCACCCTCCAATCATCCCCTTCTTCACAAATTAATAAAACCTGGGTTTGGACCTGGTTCAAAGCTTTTGTTTCAGTTAGCCATCATTGTTGCTGGATTTAGGGCCCCTTGTTCCCCATAATTACAAATAAACCTTAGTGTCTTTGTTCTCACCACGGATTGTACTGGAAGTGGTAGATTGGAATTAACTCACTAGAATTCCAGTAACTTTTCCATGGCATTATGAATATAAACTTCCTATACCATAGCAAGGACTGGGAAAGGCTTCCTATAGTTGGATAATGCAGAAGGAAGAGCTAGAGAAAAGATACTAGTGGAGGCCTAACAGGGAATTTTGTGGGCACAGGGTTGTAAGCATCTCTATGCCTTCACAAAAGGACTCATATAGAATTTTGTGAAACTTGTTTTCTGAGGAGGTGGTAGAAGTGCAAATTCTGTGTCAGAGTGGAGGAAGTAGCCAATAGAATGAAAACCAAGTAACATGACTATTCAGTTTAAGTGAAGGAGACAAAGAAGATAGAATGACTTGTGCCTGTCACCTAAGAGAAGTGGGCAAAGTCAGGCAAAATTTCAGGGCAATGCAGCAATCACCACTACCAGGCTTTAGGATGGTAGGAGTGCTGTGAGTAGGCCCTGAAAGAGTAGATAAAGAGGAAGGGAGTGGGGGGACTTTCAGAAAGCAGAAGCAGTGTGGCTGGAGGAAGAAATGATTCACCAAGTATAGAGAATTGTAGATCCTATCCTGGTTGTGACTCTAAGTGATTGTGAGCTACTTTCTCTAGGCCTGCTGTTGTAGGAAGAGGTAGCCACTTTGATTGTGACATTGTAGATGAAGAGGTGCTATGTCTACAGATGCTGAGATTTATAGTCTGGGTGATTTAGATAACAAATAGCAACATAAGAGAAATCAGAAAGGAAAGTATCTGGGTCACAGAAATGAACCCAGACACTTTTGGGAGCTTCTGGAGCCCTAGAGATCATCAGTGGCCAATTAGGGTTATGGGCTAATCAGTGCCAAGATAAGGTCACACATAGTCCTTGTCAGGAAAGACACACTGCAGGACCAGTATGGTTCTCAGTTTCCCCATCTGTCAAATGGTGAAGGAGCAGTCTCAGCACAGCAAAGTCCCTGAAAGACCATTTCAAGCCCATTCCTGCATCATCATCATCATCATCATCATCATCATCATTATCATTATTATTATTATTATTATTATTATTATTATTATTATTTGCAGTATCCCACCTTGGTCTCATTGCATGTATGTGCTTATCTGTGTGGACTCTTTAGCTGACCCACAGCCCCTCCCCAGGCTCTCAGCCAAATGCAAGTCTCACCTGTCTTGTTGTATTTAAGTGGATGCAGCTTCTGTTTATCCAATTTGAGTTTTCTTTTCAGAGGGTACACCATGCATTCAATATCACTGAGATTCAGCTGTGTTGCAGAGAACTGGACAGGTGTCACCTCTTTTGATGAATTTAGATGAATTAAGGTTATCAGAACAGTTTAATAAGACAGAAAGGTTAGGGGATTGCCAAATGGGCAGGGGCAGGATTCAGGCTACTGAGACTGGGGTTCCTCATGCTGAAGTGATCTCCTGTCTAAGCCAATTGAGATGAGGAAAAGCCTGGGACCTCTCTGCACCCCTGAACATTTTCCTTCACAGTCTAATCCAGAATCTTACACTCTCACAGACAGCACTAAATAAAATATCTTGATTTAGGCTTCCAGGAATTTATGGAGCTGTTCCATTTTTGCACTACTTCTCTGTGTAAGTCACCACTCCTCCTGAGTCTCTACTCTCTCATAGGCTATGCACACCTACCTACCAGGGTTCCAGATGATAATAATAGCAGAAGCTGCTACAATAGCAAAAGTTCATATTTATTTAACATTTCCTGCATATTAGACTTTGCTAAATGTTTAACATGATTTATTTCTTTTACAAAGTTCTTTTATTTCTTATTTCTTTTACAAGGCAAGCTTGTGTACTTTCTCTTCACAAGGAAAGCAATACAGATACAGTGGTGAAGTAACCCACTCAGGGTGAAGATGTCAGGACTGACCTGCTTTTGCCCAGCTCCTAAGTCTGTGCTGATAACTACAAGGCCACACAAGTGCTCCTTCTTGGTGCTAGGCTGGGCTGCCATGCCCATTCCACTCAGTGCCCTCCTAAACATCATCTACACCCATTTCCAGCCTTGGAAGCATGCAATCCCTGGTGGTATGAAGACTACGTGGGCACCTGGGAGAGCACTTGAATAAAAGAGGACATGGTAGTGTTTCAGCATGGGCTCCCAGCAGGTCTCTCAGATCCAACCTCACCTCGGCCATAGGTCTTCCCTGCACACAGCAGTCCCAGTCACTACTGTATGGCCTGGTTGAGGTGGGGTTTAATGGTGGTGGTGAGAATCACAGTGGTTTGGGCAGAGGCTGTTTTCTACTCACTTGATATCAAAGCCACCTCTTCCTGGACCTCAGAACAGAGCACATTCAAACCCATCTGCTTCCAAATTTTGAAGGTCAGGTCCTAAGAATGATGATACTCACCAAGCGGAGGCCGCAGGTCTGAGGTCACGTTGGAGGCACTTATATTCTTTGGTATAGCTGACATCCGACTCGAAGAGGGCCCTAAGTTTGATGTTTGGAGAAGCGATTGCTCCAACTCACAAGCATTGACAATCTGCAATTTGTTGTCCATGATTTTAATCTTTGGAATATTTATGGGATCAGGGGTGAGTGAGTGGGTAAAGAAAGGCAAAAAGTAGGCAGAGTAATGGAGACCCTCTTTGCTTTGGTCTCTACCATCTCCCAATGAAAATTCTCACTAATATCAATTCTCTTGGCTTAGTAAACTAGGTAACATTCAGAATGCAGTTTTGTAAGCCATAGAACCTCTATTGCTTGATAATATTGGGAGGAGTTGGGGGGAAAGAAAGTGGTATGAAGCCCTAAAAGAGAGGATCCCTGATGGGATCTAGAATAATTAGACATCATATTATGTACTGAGGCTGGATCCAGGGCTAACAGGAAAGCTGCTGAAGAGGGAAAACAGGAAGGTAGAGAGATAGGAACATGACAAAATGGGGTTGAGTTACACTCACGGTTCTGTGTTCCTTGGATTCTTCCATTGCTTGAGACATTGGGCCATAAAATATAACCAATAAAGTATACAACTGACTGGAGGTGAGGCAGAAGGAAGACACAATGTAGGTGGTGGGCTCAGAACCTAAAACTGAGCTCAGGGCTTCCCCTTTGTAGGTCTCATCAGAACTTTACTGCCCTAGGAAATCAATAGAGAGAACAAGCACAGTGAGCCACAGGCAGATCAAGTTACCCAGTGGGAGTCCCAGGAGGGCATGGTCAAGGAGAAAAGGGCCAGGAAATGCCTATTTTGATAGTAGGTGAAACCACACACAATTGACTTGTGCTCATGTCACCTAACTACCCATTCCCCAGAGCCTGCCTGGGGGTCAAACAAGGTAGCAAGCTCTTCAATCATTAGCTAAGGGCCTGCACCTGAACTCTGAGCACAGATGGGACCTTCATGTCTCCTAAGGCAGCTGTTTAGTAAAAAACATTACAGTCAGGGTGGAGGATTCTTTTCTAATACCTCATGGTTTGTAGGCTTTCTAAACATCATTGCTTATTATGCCATGTGATGAGGTCCACTAACATATGTGTCTCAGACCCACAGAGCTATGTAGGCAACTCAGCACAGCAGTCAATGAATAATGCAACAGCCATGGCTCATCTATGCAAAGCCAGCATTGAGGAAGAGAGCACTCATACATGTTGTCTTTTCTGAAATTGACAGAGCTAAAAATGACACTAGGAATTTCTCATAATGCCTCAATTTTACATGATCTGGAGAGCTCAGGTTGGAAGACCTTTAGTTCATACCTTGGTTAGAATTACTCTGAGTGGTACATTATTTCTCTGAGCTCCAGTCAGCCTATCTATTAAATGGGGCATCATAGTTCTGCCAAGAAGATCCAATTCAACAAAAGCTATGGAACAACCTATGTCTGAGCTCCAGATTTCTCCAGCCCGTTGCTCACATACTCCTCAATTCAGCAAATAATTTCTTCATCCATGAATGTTGTATTGCATTTTGTTTGACTTCTGTTTTTTCTCAAACTTCCTGTACGATCTGGTAATCCAACTTCTAGGAAGATGGCAGAATGGTAAGCAGCAGAGAAAGAACCTCTCTGAGAGTTTCCAACAGACAATGGCATATAGCAATGTGAGGAAGAAAAGAAGGAGGGAAGTGAGTCCTCTGTACTCAGGAAGGATCTGAAGTCAGAATTGAAGTCTATGGGGGGAGGAGTGAAGAGAGAAACTTCAGTGAAGATGAAGTTAGCCTGTTGAGCCTTCTCCCTGAGTCAGAACTCACTGCATGGGAGGAGCAGTTCAAACCTGCAGACACTCAGGAACTGCTGGGAATACCTGAGACTTCTACAGAGAAACACAGTAGAGAAGGAAACAGTAGATCAGGAGTACTGCACTAGCTGCTTGTGAGCACTGCAGGACACAATGTTCCACAGGAAAGGATGATTGGCAGGAACCATCTTTGAGAGGATTCAATTGAGCTCAGAATTCAGAACAACTGCTGGGTCCATCTAGTGGATCCCAGAGGGATCCAAGACCAAAGAAGGTGCACTTGTCACTATAGGCTGAAAAGTCTGGTCCCAGCATCACAGCCAGAAAACAATTTGAATTTCAACTTCCACTACCCTGCCACAAAGCTACTGCTAGCCTACTGGGATACATCAACATGGATCTGGGCTCTACTTCCACACATTATCTACCAGGGACAGCAGAGACAAACTTGGAAATGGACAATTTTTTCTCTTTGTTTAATTATTTTTTAATTTTTTTCTTTATTGTTTCATATTGTTTTTATATGATTGTGAACATGATTTCTAGTTTCTTATGGTTGTTGTTCTGTCATTTTCTTCCTTTCATTTTTTTCTTCTCTCTTTTCCTATCTTCTACACCAGTTTTCCAAAGTTTTGAATTATTTATCTGGTATTTCATCCACTTTTATTCCTTTGGGTTTTGTTTCTGAAGAGTTATAAACATTTTGAGGAGCCATATTGCCTTGTTTTTTCATATTGTTTTGTGTTTCTTTACTGAGATTTGTTGGAATTGGCTATTTCTTCCACTTTTATGTGAGAGTCTTCCTGGTGAGCAGCCTTCTTCCTTAATATAATTCTATTTTATCTTGGAGAGTAAAGCCAAAAGCAAGAAAATCAGAAACAAAGATAGAAACAGGGTAACATACAGCAATATATTTGTTGCAAATATTCAAACAAGACTAACTGATTAAAAATGGATGGTATAGATCCAGTGCTAGCCCAGGCCTGGAGACTGTGTGGGAAAGCTTCTGGATACACTGTGCTGGTGGGAAGTGCCGGTCCCAGCCCACTCACAGAGTGGGTGAGACCCTCTTCCACCCACTTGGGATGTGCTCCACCACTTTGCAGCACCTCCTCCACGCCGCCCGCTGAGTAGGAATTTCTGCCACATGCCAGGAACCCCCAGATCCAGTCCTAGCCCAGTCCCAGTGAGTGTGTGGGAGAGCTGCCTCTCCCCTCTACTCCACCTTGTCCCCTCCAGACTCAGCTGATGTCTGGTATACAGGCCTGAGGTGAAACACTGCAGTTGTAATCCCTGCAGAAAGTGTAGGGGACAGAATCACCCAGCTATTCCAGGAGGAGAACATCTTGCCAGAGGTGCACAACAGGTTCACCCCCAAGGGCAGCAGCAGGAAGGAGCTGAGCACAGCAGCCAGAACCAAGCCAGGCACAACTGGATAAATCTAAATTTTGTAGATCTGCACCTTCAGTAGGTGCTAAGGTTATAACTACACCAAAGCTCTACAACAAATTTCAGAAGACAGTGCTACACAAAATGACAACAAGAAGGAGTAAAATGCAATCTCAGAACCCAAGCCTACCAATAACAAGCACAGAGGACACTAACACAGAACAAATTGGGAATCACTCAGCTGAAATCAATGAATCAATGGTTTCTGAAATAAAGAAAGAGTTGCAGAAAGGTATAGAGGAACTCGGATTGGAAATGAAAAAAGAAATCCCTGAAGTAATAACATCTACAGTAAAGAATCAAAGGCAGAAACATGTCAAGGATACTCAATAACCACACAGAACAAATGCAGAGGACACTATCTCAGCTGAAATGTATAAATTAATAGCGTCGATAGTAAATAAGCAACAGCAAAAAGTCATAGAGAAACTCAGAGAAGAATTCTTTTCTACTAGCTCAGCTCAAATGTATGAATTAATAGCATCAATAGTAAAGAAGCAACAGCAGAAAGTTATAGAGGAACTCGGAGCAGAATTTTCTGAAATAGGAAAAGAATTCTCGGAACTCATAGCATCTGAAGGAAAGAATCAACTACAGAAACATAGGGAGGAAATACAATTTGAAAAAAAACACTGCAGTGAAAGAATTAATAACTGCTTTTAAAGAAGACATTAATAAGAAAAAAATAGAGGAGATTAGAAAAATGATGGATTCATTGAATGAACAATACAAGAAAGAAATAGAGCGCATGAAGCAGGGTCAAAGAGATAAAGAGGAATTTAAAATCTCAGTCACAAGCTTGCAAAACCGTTTAAGTGAAAGTGAAGACAGAGTTTCAAATCTTGAAGATGCTGGTGCAGCTAATGAAAAGCTAAGAAAGGATCTCTTAAAAACAACTAGGATGCAGGAAAAAATAATCCATCACCTGCAAGATGATACAAAGATGAACAATGTATCAATACTTGATGAAAAAAACCTGTTCCATGTTATGCCTAAGATGTTTGATATGCAGAGAGATAGTGAGGTTAAGCTTAACAGCCTAAGTTGTTCGATAATAACAAGCTTGTCTTCCGGATGGTTAACAACCTAAGTTTGCAGACCAAAATTAGAGAAAAAGGAGAGCTGCAAGGAAAGCCAACATTTTGGCCCTAGCCTTCCAAGGTCAATTAAAACTCAGGAAATATGGGACTTGTACTGTAACGTCATGTAACTTGGTTGTGCCCCAAATTTTCTGATCAAGGAGATTATGGGGCCAAAGAGGAAAGTGATCAATGATGTAGAGTGTGCCTAAGGAGAGTCACAAGGAGAGAAAACATTCTTTCAGCCTTTCACAGAGAGCACATTGGCCAAGCAATAGCCGTGACTCATCAACATGGCTGACACTGACAAAGGTTCTACAATCTGAGGTACAGGATCTCAGGATAAATCCTGAGGGGATTTCACTGACCTCATCAGACCCAAAAGGTACAACTCTTGTTGTATAGGTCCTGCTTTACCTTGATCTTAACGATCCAGACGAAAAGTATAAAAATGAAATATAAGAAATAAAGCCATGCTGTTATGTTGAGGTATGGGGGACTCAGGTTAACAATATCTGACACTGCCAGTTCAGCGGAAGACCAAATACTATGATGGGCTACTGGACACTTTTAGAATATTTTGCTGAGTTTACACACCTATAATATTCAAATAACGGAACTTAACAAAAAAGGGTATACAGATGAATGTCCATTTTGTATCTGTGTATTCAAAGTGGTTAGGATAGATATATAGTTACATTCTCTTTATGAATAGAATGATTTGTTCTAATGGTGTTTGCAAATAGGATATCAAGTCCGCATCTTGTACAGCAATTAGCCATAAGAAGAATGTATGCAGTGTGTTAGTTATTGAAATTGTCCTAAAGATTTGCTTTGAAATTGTCTCATTGCTATTTGTTTCTCAATAAAATTATGGAAAAAAAAGATGAACAATGTGAGACTAATAGGCATCAATGAGAAGGAAGGAGTCAAAACCAATGGCATTAAAAAAATTTGGGCAGAAAGCTTTCCAAATATGAGGAAACAATCTGACATTCAGGTAACTGAAGCATACAGAATGCCAAGTAACCTCAATCCAATGAAAAAAACACCAAGACATATAATAGTCAAGATCCCAGAAATTCAGCACAAGAATAATATACTGAAAGCCACTAGAGAAAAGAAGCAGATCACATTTAAAGGAAAACTCATCAGAATTACAGCTGACTTCTCTGCACAAACCATGAAGGCAAGAAGAGCATGTAGCAGAGTACTTCAAGTCCTCTATGAAAACAATGTCCAGCCCAGACTACTGTAGCCTGCAAAATCTCTTTAAAGTTTGATGGAGAAGTGAAATACTATCATGACAAAGAAAAACTAAGGAATTTCATGATGACAAAGACAACCATGCACGCACTATGAAAGATATTCTAGAGAGGGACCAAAATGATTAGAACTCCACCAATGAGATCAGAAGCAACCACCTAAATAGGTCAAGCAATTAAACACAGGAGAAAAAGGAGTAAATGACAACAGGTAAATAACGTCAATTGTAAGTCAATACATCTCAATTATAACCATCAATATAAACGGATTCAATTACCAATGAAGAGAAATAGACTGCCACATTGGATTAGGAAACAAAATCCAACAATATGCTGTATACAAGATATACATTTAACTCACAAAGACATTCATAGGCTGAAAGTCAAAGGATGGAACACAATATTACACACCACAGCACCTCAGAAAAAATGCAGGGGTAGCAATCCTATTCTCAGACAGTCTCAAGTGCAAACCAAGAATGATCAAGTGAAATAAAGAAGGCCACTATAACTGGTTAAGGGAAAAATTCAAGAGGAAGAGGTAACAATCATAAATATGTATTCACTAAACACGGGAGCATCCAACTATATAAAGTAAATCTTAATGGACATGAAAAATCTAATATCCAATACCACAGTCTTAACAGGAGACCTTAAAACCCCCTTATCCCCAAAAGATATGTCAACTAGACAAGAACTTAGCAAAGAAATAACAGAACTGAATCAGAGCTTGAAACAAATGGCGGACATATACAGAGTGTTCCACCCAAACACAGCTGCACATGGGTCATTTTCTAAAATAGACCACATACTGTTCCATAGGTTATGCTTAAGGATATATAAGAAAATAGAAATTATCCCATGCACATTATCAGACCACAGAGCAATGAAACTGGAAACAAATGACAAAAGAAACCAGAAAAAACCCTCAATATATGTGAATTAAATGACACCTTGCTCAGCAACCAATGGGTCACAGATGAAATTAAATAAGAAATTCAACAATATCTAAAATTCAATGAAAATTCATTCACAACTTAAAATAATTGATGGGATATGATGAAAGCAGTTCTAAGAGGGAAATTCATAGCTGTGAAGTCACATATTAGGAAAACAGAACGGGACAAATAACTACCCTAATGCTGCACCTTCAACAACTAGAAAAGGAAGAGCAAACCAAGCCCAGAGCCCAAAGACAGGAAGAAATCATAAAGATTAGAGCAGAAATTAATTCAATTGAGATGAAGAAAACAATTCAAAGAATTAAAAAAAGCAAAAAGCTGGTTCTTTGAAAGATTAAATAAAATTGATAAGCCCCTAGCTAACCTCATCAAAAATAGGAAAGAAAAAAAATTCAAATACAAGCTATAAGGAATGAAAGGGTGTAATTACCACAGACCAGGTGGAAATTCAGAAGATTATCAATAGCTACTTTGAGAATCTTTACTTTCACAGAATAGAAGACACAGAAGAAATGGACAGTTTCTATAAAGATACAAATACCTCAACTGAATGAAGAAGATATAACAACTCTCAATAGCCCAAAAACAGCCATTGAAATACGAGATGTAATTAAAAACCTACCGACAAAGACATGTCCAGGTCCGGATGGATTCACAGTTGAATTCTGCAAGAAATTTACAGAAGATGTCCCTATACTCCTCAAACTCTCCCATGAAATTGAAAAGGAAGCAATCCTCCCAAAATCATTCCTGGAGGCAAGTATTAAACCGATACCAAAACCAGGAAAAGATGCAACTAAGAAAGAGAACTACAGGCCTATCTCCTTCATGAACATAGATGCCAAAATCCTCAATAAAATACTAGCAAATACAATACAGAAAATCATCAATAAGATCATACACCACGACCAGGTAGGATTCATCCCAGGGATGCAAGGATGGTTCAATATTCGAAAATCTATCAATGTAATACACTATATAATAGATCGATAACTAATAACCAGATGATCCTCTGCATTGGTGCAGAAAAGGCTTTTGACAAAGTCCAGCACTCATTCATGCTCAAAGTCCTACAGAAAATTGAAATAGACAACCTCTACTTCAATCTGGTAAAAGCCATTTATGAAAACCCAACAGCTAAAATAATCCTAAATGGGGAAAAACTGAAATCTTTTGCTCTTAAGTCTGGCACAGGACAAGGGTGTCCTGTATCACCACTCCTATTCAATGCAGTCATGGAATCATTATAGAGCCACTAGAAAAGAGAAAGAAATAAAAGGAATAAGAATAGGTAAAGACGAAGTTAAATTTTCATTATCTGCAGATGACATAATACTTTACTTGGAAGACCCAAAAACTCCACCAAGAAGCTACTAGAATTGATAGAGAAGTTCAGTAACATACCAGATTATAAAGTCAGTTCCCAAAAGTCAATAGCATTCCTCTACACAGACAACAAACACACTGAAGAGGAAATTATTGAGAGAATACCTTTTACATTAGTACCAAGGAAAATGAAATACCTTGGAATTAATCTAACTAAAGATGTCAAAGATCTTTTCAAGGAAAATTACAGTACTCTGAAAAAAGAGATGGTAGAGGATTTCAGAAAATGGAAAGATATTCCATGATCCTGGATGGAAGAACCAACATTGTGAAGATGGCCATACTCCCAAAATGGTTGTATAGATTTAGTGCAATACCTATCAGACTACCACCAACATACCTCGCAGAGGTAGAGAAATCATTCCTAAAATTTATTTGGAACCAGAAATGACCTAGAATAGCAAAGACCATCCTGGGCACTAAAGACAAGGCAGGAGGCATTACAATTCCTGACTTGAAATTATTCTACAATTCTACTGTGATAAAATCAGAATGGTATTGGCAACAAAATAAACCTGAGGATCAATGGAATAGATTAGAAGACACTGAAGCCCCTATGAGCACACTTAGCCACCTTATCTTTGACAAAGGGGCGAAATACTTGCTGGAAAAAAGATAGCCTCTTTAAAAAATGGTGCTGGAAAACTGGCTCTCTACATGCTGAAAGCTAAAACTTGACCCAGGTCTATCACCATGCACTAAGCTAAAGTCAAAATGGTTTAAAATTTTAAACATTAAAGCAGATACACTAAATATCCTGGAAGAGAAAGTAGGAGGAACTCTTGAAGACATAGTGGTAGGCAAAGAGTTCATGAACAAAAATAAAATTGCAAAGGAAAGATTTGAATGAATTAACAACTGGGATCTGCTCTTACTGAGAAGTCTTTTCACGTCAAAAGAAATTACCAACAAAGTGAAAAAACAACCCACAAATTTGGAAAAAAATCATGATAAATAAGTACTCAGACAAAGGTCTGTTCTGTAGAATTTAAAAAGAACTAAAAAACACTAGGGCCCCAAAATTTAAAGACCCAGTCCAGAAATGGGCATCTGATATGAACACACACTTCTCAGAGAATGAAATTAAAGAAGTGAATAAATATATGAAAATATGCTCCACGTCACTAGGAAGAATGTATGCAATGTGTTAATTATTGAAACTGTCCTACCAATTTGATTTGAAATTGTCTCATTGCTATTTGTTTATGAATAAAATTATGGGAAAAAATCAACAAGTATACCTCCAATAACAATAGAAAGAAAAAGTGGTCATAACAGAACTGGGTGGAGGAGCCAAGCCATGTTGCCAGACCCAGCGAGTCATATTCAACTGAATAGACACAGAAGGTATCTGAGGCTGAGCTGAGGCATACTGCTCAGGGGCCTGACTGCATCCCAACCTCTGGGCAGATCCTCACAGCACAGAGTTGGCAGGAGGTAACTTGGGTGAAGTAGTCCACCTGGAAGATTTCAGGTACATGAAGGGCAGGTGCCCAGACAGTACTTAGGGGAACAAGAATATACATACATATTTACATATGAATTTCCAGTTTACATTCTGCTTTGATCTGCTTTGTTATATAGCTATAGTGTTTATTCCTATTGTCTAAAACACAAAACCATTAGTTACACATTTTTCAATTTGTAAAATTTACTTGCTGTTATTGCTATTGCTAATTTTACTACTGTAAATAGGATATGATATCTGTCTTAATTACATATCCTCCCTCAGGTAATAATATTGGGAGGCACTGGGAGCAATAAACTCCTAAAAGTCCTATACCAAAGGATAGAGTACAGTGCCAAATGGAAATCAATATCCCACCCTCAATCAATAGAGAAATCAAAATCTTGGGACACATGCAAAATAAGAATCATTGACACAGGATGGATACCTTAAGAACAGACACTTGGGCTGGGGAGATAGCGCAGTGGAATAAATGCTTGCCTGGCAAGCACAAGGTCCTGAGTTTGATCCCTGGTACCACCAAACAAAAAACAAAACAAAACAAAAAAACAAGCAAACAAAAAACCCCCAAAGAACAGACTCTTTACAGAGAGGTTCTGATTGCAGTGATGCAGTTACCTACTATCAAACTTTCACAAAAAAGTACCACAGACAACTAAATAAAGAGCTCTCTTTTTAAATGAAAGCAACATGACAAAATGAAAGAATAAACTACCATTTCAAGCCCTGACACCACCCAGAACAAATCGAGGAGAAATCAGCATAAAAGAAATTGGCAGTTACATACCTGAATCTCTGAAATAATAGTAACTGAAGTAAAGAAACAACTGTAGCAGGATATGGAGGAAATCAGAAAAAAATAATCTCCCGGGGAAAAAAGAAATAATAGCTATGATGAAAGAATTACTATTCACTTCTAAAGAAGACATTGATAAAAAAAATGGAGGAGAATAGAAAAATAAAGGAAATTTGAATGATCAATATAAGAAAGAAATTGAATGCATAAAACAGATTGAATGAGATATAGGAAATTACAAACTCCATTAAAAGCAAAACCATTTGAATATAAATGAAGATAGACTTTCAGACCTCAAAGAGGCCATTGCAGGTAGCGCAGGAAGATCTGTTAAAACCAATAAGGAACCAGGAAATAATAATCTAATGGCTGTCAAGCAATACAAAGATTAAAAACATAAGGCTAATAGACTTCAATAAAAAAGAAGGAGCCAATAAAAATGGCATAAAAATATATTGGCAGAATTAATAACTGAAAACTTCCCAAATATGGGGAAACAATCTGACATTCAGGTAAGCGAGGTGTATAGAAGTCTGAACAGCATCAACCAAAATAAATCTACACACAAAGATGTAATAATTAAGAAATTCAGCACAAGAACAACATACTAAAACCTGCTACCAGCAACAACAACAACAAAAACAGATCACATGTAAAGGAAAACCATCAAAATATCAGCAAATTTCTCAGTACAAACCATTAAATCAAGAAGATCATAGAACCCAGCCCAGGCCCGGCCTGTGAGTGAGAACTTGTGTCTTGCTATCTGGACCCATCCAGACCCAGCCAAACCCAGGCCCAGTGAGTGTGTGGGAGAGTTTCCTCGCTTCCCTGCACCCACTGGACCACTCTGGAATCAGCCCAAGTCCCACTGGTGAGTGAGAACTTCCAACTCGCATTTGGGATCCCTCCAGACCCAGACCAAGCCCAGGCCCTGCAAGTGTGTAAGAGAGTTTCCACATACCCCTGGACATTGCCAGAACCAGCCCAAGCACATTTGTGAGTGAGTCCTTCTGTCACGCTCTCTGGAAATGCTACAACCCAGCCCAGGCCCATATGCCAGGCCTGGGATGAAACTCTGCAACCAAAGTCTCTACAGAGAGGCTAGGGGACAGAACCACCTAACTAATCCAGGAGCACAATATCTAGCCGGGGGACATAACAGGTTCTTTTCCTAGGATTGCAGCAAGAAGAAGCTGGGCACAGCAGCCAGACATGAGCCAGGTACAATGGGATGAATTCAAACGACATATATTTGCACCACAATTTCAGTAGGTACTAAGGTTATAACAGCACCAAAGCTCTACACCAAAAGTCAGAGGACAGTGCTATACAAAATGACAAAAAGAAGGAGCAAAATGCAATCGCAGGCCCCGAGCCCACCAAGAACAAATGCAGAAGACAATTGCACAGAAGAAATTGGGAATCACACAACAGAAAAGTCTGAACTAACAGTGACTGAAGTAAAGAATCAACTGCAGAAAGATACAGAGGAACTCAGATCAGAAATAACCTCCGGGGAAAAAAAAAGAAATCTCTGAATTAATAGCATCTGAAGTAAAGAATCAAATGCAGAAACATATAGAGGAAATCATATTGAAATAATCTCTGAAGTAAAAAAAGAAAGGACAACTATAATGAAAGAATTAATAGCTGCTTCTCAAGAAGACACATAAAAATAGAGGGGATTATAAAAACGATGGAATCCTTGAATGAGTAATATAGAAAAGGAATAGATCACATGAAGCAGAGTCAAAGAGGTACAGAGGAGCTTAAAATCTCAATCACAAGCTTGCAAAACCATTTGAGTGAAAGTGAAGACAGAGTTTCAGATCTTGAAGATGCCACTGCAGCTAGTGAAAAGGTAAGAAAAGTTATCTTAAAAATGACTAGGATGCAGGAGAAAATAATTCACCACCTACAAGATGATGCAAAAATGAACAACCTAAGACTGAGGCATCAGTGAGAAAGAAGGAGTCAATAAAAATGATATAAAAAGAATATGAGCAGAAGTAATACAGAAAACTTCCCAAATACGGGGAAAACATTCAGTAATTGAAGCATACAGAACTCCAAAGAACATCAAACCAATTGAAAACACATGCAGACAAGTAATAGTCAAGACTTCAGAAATCAAGCACAAGAACAATGTACTGAAAGCCATTAGAGAAAAGAAATAGATCATATTTAAAGGAAAACCCATCAGAATAATTGCAGACGTCTCTTCACAAACTGTGAAGGAAAGAAGAGCATGGAGCAGAGTACTTCAAGTCCTCTCTGAAAACAAATTCCAGGCCCTACTATTACACCCTGAAAAATTCTCTTTCAAGCTTGATGGAGAAGTGAAATACTCCCCTGACTAAAAAAAGCTAAAGAATTGCACGATGACAAAGCCAGCACTACACAGACTACTAAAAGACGTTCTAGAGAGGGACAAAAATGAACAGAACTCCATAAGTGAGAACAGAAGGAACCCATTAAATAGGGCACATAATTAAACACAGGAAAAAAAGGAGTAAACAACAGAAGGTAAATAACATGTGAACAGTAACTAAATACATCTCAATTATAACCATCAATGTAAATGGACTCAATTCACCAATTAAAAGAAATAGGTTGGCACAGTGCATAAGGAAACAAAATCCAACAATATGCTGTGTACAAGAAACATATGTAACTCCTAAAGAAATTCAAAGGCTGCAAGTCAAAGGAAAGAAAACAATACTACACACTCCACCACCTCAGAAAAAAATAGGAGTAACAATTCTGTTCCCAGACAGTATCAACTTCAAACAAAGAATGATCAAACGAAATAAAGAATGCCACTGTATACTGGTTAGGGGAAAAATTCAAGAGGAAGAGATAACACTCATAAATACACACACTCCAAACACAGAAGCACACAACTGTATAAGACAAATCTCAATGGACATGAAAAAATAATCTAATGTCCAATACCACTGTATTAACAGGAGACCTTAACACCCCCTTATCCCAAAAAGATAGGTCAACCAGACAAAAAAGTTGCAAACAAGTAGCAGAACTGAATTAGAGCTTGGGACAAATGGACTTGATGGACATATTCAGTGTGTTCCACCCAACCACAGCTGAATACACAATTTTTTTAGCTGCACGTGGGTCACTTTCTAAAATAGACCACATAGTATTCCATAGGTCCTGCTTAAGTATATGCAAGAAAGCAGAAATTATCCTATGCATATGATCTTAGCACAGTGCAATAAAAGTGGTAATAAATGACAAAAGAAACCAGAAATAATGAAATAAATACATGGAAATTGAACAATACCCTACTAAAAAACCAATGGTTCACAGATGAAATTAAACAAGAAATTGAACAATATCTAAATTCAATGAAAAGACAAGCACAATTTATCAGAATTTATGGGATGTGATGAAAGTAGTTCTCAGAGGAAAATTTGTAGCTGTGAACTCACACATTAGCAAGACAGAATGGTAACAAATAAACACCTTAATGTTGCAACTCCAGCATCTAGAAAAGGAAGAGCAAACCAAACCCAGAGCCCCAAGATGGGAAGAAATCATAAAGATTAGAGCAGAAATTAGTACAATTGAGGTGAAGAAAATAGTTCGAAGAATTAATGAATCAAAAAGCTTTTTCTATTAAGATTAAATAAAATTGATAAGCCCCCTAGCTAACCTAATCAAAAAGAGGAAAGAAAAAGTCAAATACAAGCAATAAGGAATGAAATAGGAGTAATTACCACAGATACAATGGAAATTCAAAGCAGTATCAATTGCTACTTTAAGGATCGTTACTCTCACACAGTAGAAGACACACACAAAAAATGGACAGATTCCTAGAAAGGTACAAATCACCAAAACTGAATCAGCAAGATATAACCACCCTCAAAAGCCCAATAACAGCCAATGAAATAGAAAATGTAATAAAAACCGACCAACAAAGAAAAGTCCAGGTCCAGATGGATTCACAGCTGAATTCTACAAGAAATTTACAGAAGATATAATTCCTGTACTCCTCAAACTCTCCAACGAAATTGAAAAGGAAGCAATCCTCCCAAAATCATTCCTGGAGGCAAGTATACTGATACTAAAACTAGGGAAAGACACAACTAAAGAAGAGAACTACAGGCCAATCTCCCTCATGAACATAGATGCAAATATCTTCAATAAAATCCTAGTAAATAGAATAGAGCCAATCATCAAGAAGATCATACACCATGACCAGGTAGGATTCATCCCAGGGATGCACGGATGATTCAATATATACAAATCTATAAATATAATACGCAATATCAATAGAGCCAAATTAAAAAAAATACATGATAATCTCAATTGATGCAAAAAAGGCTTTTGATGAAGTCCAACACTCATTCATGTTCAAAGTCCCACAAATAATTGGAATAGATGGCCTTTACTTCAGTGTAATAAAAGCCATCTATGACAACCCAATGGATAACATTATTCTAAATGGGGAAACACTGAAATGTTTTACTTTCATATGCGGAACAAGACAAAGATGTTGTCTAGTCACCACTCCTATTGAATATAGCTCTGGAACCATTAGCTAGAGGCATTAAACAAGAAATAAAAGGAATAAGAATAGGCAAAGAAGAAGTTAAATTATTATTATTTCCAGAGGACGTGACACTTTACTTGGAAGACACAAAAAAATCCAACAAGAAACTATGAGAATTAATACACAAATTCAGGAGCACAGCAGGATACAAAGTCAATATCCAAAAGTCAATAGCATTCCTATCCACAGATAATAAACACACTGAGAGGGAAATTATAGAAACAATACCTTTAGAACAGCACCACTGAAAATTAAATACCTTGGAATTAATCTAACTAAAGAAGTCAAATATCATTTCAAGGAAAATTAGAATTCTCTGAAAATAGAGATCATGGAGGGTTTCAGAAAATGGAAAGTAATTCCCTGCTCCTGGATAGAAAGAAGCAACATTGTGAAGATGGCCATACTTCCAAAACTGCTGTACAAATTTAATGCAATCCCTATCAAACTACCACCAACATACCTCACAGACCTAGAGAAATCATTCCTAAAATTTATTTGGAACCAGAAAAGACGAACAATAGCAAAGGCAATGCTGGGCAACAAAGACAAGGCAGGAGGCATTACAATTCTTGACTTGAAAATATATTACAAAGCTACTGTGATAAAATCAGTATGATATTGGCAACAAAATAGATCTGAGGATCAATCGAGTAGATTAGAAGAAGCAGAAGCCTCTCTCTACAAACACACTCAGCCACCTTATCTTTGATAAAGGGGCCAAACATGTTAACTGAAAGAAAGATAGACTCTTTAACAAATGCTGCTGGAAAAACTGGATCTCTACATGCCAGAAACTAAAACTTGACACAGGTATGTCACACACTAAGCTCAAGAAAAATTAATTAACAATCTAAACATTAAAACAGAAACACTAAATCTCCTGGAAGAGAAAGTAGGAGGAACTCTTGAAGACATAGGTACAGGCAAAGAGTTCATGAACAAAAATCATATTTCCCAGGTAATATTTGAAAGCAGTAACAACTGGGACCTCCCCTTATTGAGAAGTTTTTGCACATCCAAAAAAATTAAGAAAAAAAGGAAAAGAAAACCCCCAAATTTGGAAAAAGTGTTGACTAATAAGCACTCAAAGTTTTGCTCTCTAGAATTTATAAAGAAGTAAAAAACACTGGGGCCCCAAAATTTAAAGACCCAATCCAGAAAAGGGCATCCAAGATGAACACATACTTCTCAGAGGATGAAATTAGACAAGTAAATAGATATATGAAAAAAATGCTCCACATCACTACCCACTGGTGAAATGCAAACAAAAACAACACTGACATATCTTCACATTCCACAAAGAAATCAGCCAGCAACAAGTATTGAAGAGGCTGTGAGCAAAAAGGAATCCTTGTCCACTGCAGTTGGGAAGGTAGTCTGGTGCAACCATTATGGAAATCAGTGGAAAGACTCCTTAGAAAACTAGGACTGGAAATCCCATTTAAACCAGCTATCTTCCAGCTAGGTATTTTCCCAATGAACTGAAAACTTCATATCATAGTGATATATGTGTACCTATGTTTATAGCAGTACAATTTGTGATAGCCAAATCTTGTTAATAACCAAGATGCCTGTCACCTGAGGAATGGAAGAAAAAGATGTGATATTTTTATACAATAGAGTATTACTCAGCTGTAAAGAAGGAAAAAACTCAAAGCCTTTATTTAAATGGGTGCCATTTGAAGATATACTCATAAGTGAAATAAACCAGACCCACATGTGTAAATATCACATTGTTTCCCCAGTATAATAACTCAAAAGAAGAAATAAAAATAGAAAGGCATAACACAATTAAAAGGAAAATTAGAACTTGATGATTTGACAATGAAGAGATGGCAAGGACAGAAGCTAGGACACATGAAAGGGGCAAAGCTATATATTTATATTTACAAGATGGGTAAGGCAATGATCCTGGGAATCTTCAGCATGTTTTTGAAGCTAGCAGTTAATTGGTAGGATTCTCACCCTCACTAACTATATGTGCTGATACCTGTGAAGTAAGCAACTGCACTGAAGATAATAATGTTCAATAGTAGGGTCATACTTGTAATGCTTTTAATTCTAGTCTTTCAAATAGGTATTGCTTGTCATGACATAACAATTACTGCCATACTTTTTCTCAAGTACATGTTCAAAAAAGGTAACAAATTAAAACAAGAGACCAGAAAAAAAAGGTCACAGGTATGTCCTGCTGTAATGTTATATAGGGTTAGATTTCTAAATTTCTGTGTAAAAATATGTAATTGTATAATCCTATTTGTTAAATATTTAATTTTAAATTTTTTTCATGTTCTCTAGTGACTTAAAGTTTACCATATCAATACGTGGTAAGAACACCTGTTCCCTGTTATACCTAAGTTGGTTGATATTCAGAGAGATAGTGAGGTTAAGCTCAACTGCCTATGTTGTAGGAGAATAAAAATAAGCTTCTCTTTTGGAGGGTTAACAACCTAAATTTGCAGACCAAAAAGAAGAGTAAAACGAGGGCTTCAAGGACAGTCAACATTTTGGCACTAGCATTTAAAGGTTAGTGAAGACTCAGGACATTGGTAAACCTGTTCTGTAA
This sequence comes from Octodon degus, assembly GCF_000260255.1. Taxonomy (NCBI): domain Eukaryota; kingdom Metazoa; phylum Chordata; class Mammalia; order Rodentia; family Octodontidae; genus Octodon; species Octodon degus. The sequence continues at coordinate 2,685,820 of NW_004524674.1, read as the reverse complement.
CATCATGTAACTCAGTTGTATCCCAAATTTTCTCATGAAGGAGATTATGGGGCCACAGAGGAAAGTGACTGATGATGTAGAGTGTGACTAAGGAGAGTTACATGGAGAGAAAACATTCTATCAGGCTTTCACAGAGAGCACATTGGCCAAGCAATGGCCATGACTCATCCACATGGCTGACGATGACGAAGGATCTATGAACTGAACTACAGGGTTTCAGGATAAGTCCTGAGGGGACTTGACTGACCTTATCAGATACAAAAGTTACATTTCTTGTTGTATAGTTCTTGTTTTATCTTGTTGTTAACCATCCAGCAGAAAAGTATAAAAACAATGTTTAAAAAGTAAAGTAATATTAATATAATGAGCTGTAAAAGGCTCAAGTCAACAGCTTCTGACATTGTCAGTCCTACAGAAAAACCACTACTCTTATAGACTACTGGAACATATTGTCATATTTTGCTGAATTCACGCTCCTACAATATTTAAATGACAATGGAATACCCTTCCCTTACAAAACAAACAAAAAAGGGGATATAAATGAATGACCATTTTATATATATTTAGGGTAGATATATAGCTACTTGCTCTTAATTCAGTGAATAGAGAGATTTGTTCTATTAGTGTTTGTGGACAGGATATCATGTCTGCATCTTGTGCTATGAATAACCACTAAGACAATATGCAATGTGCTAATTATTGAAACTGTCCTACTAATCGGTTTTGAAACTATTTCATTGCTGTTATTAACTTCTTAAAATATATTTCTAATTTTGAGTATTTGTGTAATGAGTTACAAATGTATATTATGAAACACAATGTAAGTGATTTGGCTTATACTTACTGTATTTCTGTCATATTGATTCTAGTTGTCATCTTAAGAAATGTTTGAGAAATGAGAATTTTGTAATGGATGACAGGTTTTCTGATGATATTCAAAGATGTATCATTTAATATTTATCTGTGAATCAGTTATCTACCTACCTCACTATATTCCAATCTATGATAAAGCTATGAGGTTGCTCTCTATTTGAAATTTTAGCAAATAATGCAATGTCAGTACTATTTGGATTTGGTATGAATAAGTCAAGAATTCCAATGCAAAAGTAAAACTGTACTTGCTGACATTCATAATTTTAATTTGCTATCTTTTTCTATTGCATCATAGGTGCTATATCAGAGACTATTTTTTTCTGACATTGGTATATATTTAGATATAGCCTATACTAAGTTTTCCAGGAAGGATCACCAAAAAGGTTTTAGTGAAAGTTTAAAACTTCTGATGAGATCTTCTATCTTTTTGTTTCTGTGAGTTTTTATGCTATAAATGAACATATAACAAGCAAAAATCATGCCAACACACCATGCAAAAATAAAAAGTTTCTATGCCTACAAAAAAACTTTAACTAAAGAAGTCAAAAATCTATACAATGAAAAATCCAGTGCTCTGAAAAAAGATATTGTAGAGGATTTCAGAAAATGAAAAGATAGTCTCTGATCCTGGATAGGAAGAACCAACATTGTGAAGATGGCCATACTCCGAAAATTGTTATACAAATTTTATGCAATCCCCATCAAACTACCACCAACATACCTCACAGACCTAGAGAAATACTTTCTAAAATTTATTTGGAACCAGAAAAGACCTAGAATAGCAAAGGCAATACTGGGCAAGAAAGACAAGGCAGGAGGCAGTACATTCCTGTCCTGAAATTATACTACAAAGCTACTGTGATAAAATCAGCATGGTATTGGCAACAAAATAGATCTGAGGATCAGTGGAATGGATTAGAAGATGCAGAAGCCTCTGCAAACATACTCAGCTGCCTTATCTTGGGCAAGGGGCCAAACATGCTTACTGGAAGAAAGAAAGCCTCTTTAGCAAATGGTGCTGGAAAAACTGGCTCTCTGCATGCCGGAAACTAAAACTTGACCCAGGTTTATCACCAAGCACTAAGCTAAAGTCAAAATGGATTAAATATCTCAACATTAAAACAATAACACTAAATCTCCTGGAAGAGAAAGTAGGAGGAACTTTTGAAGACATAGGTATAGGCAAAGAGTTCATGAACAAAAAACAAATCACACGGGTAATACTTGAAATAATTAAAAACTGGGACTTCCTCTTTTTTTAAAATTTTTTTTCATAATTTTATTGATAAACAGATTGCAATGAGACAGTTTCAAATCAAATCGGTAGGACAGTTTCAATAATTAACACACTGCATATATTCTTCTTAGTGGTTAATTGCTATACAAGATGTGGACTTGAGATCCTATTTACAAACGCCATTAGAACAAATCATTCTATTCATTAAGAGAATGTAACTAT
>NW_004524674.1:2672091-2683198 GCF_000260255.1 Octodon degus | reverse complement strand
GGATTTCACTGACCTTATCAGACCCAAAAGCTACAACGCTTGTTGCATAGGTCCTGCTTTACCTTGGTCTTAACCATCCAGTTGAAAAGTATGAAGAAGAAATATAGGAAGTAAAACCATGCTGTTATGTTGAGCTGTGGGGGACTCAGGTCAATAATTTCTGACATTGCCAGTTAAACAGAAGACCCAATGCTATTATGGGCTACAGGACTTCCTCTTTTTGAGAAGTTTTTGCACATCAAAAAAAATTACCAACAAAGAGAAAAGACAACCCACAGATTTAGAAAAACTCAAAATCAAATTGCACGGGAAACAGTTGAAAGAATTAACAACTGGGATCTGCTCTTACTGAGAAGTCTTTTCACGTCAAAAGAAATTACCAACAAAGTGAAAAAACAACCCACAAATTTGGAAAAAATCATGATAAATAAGCACTCAGACAAAGGTCTATTCTCTAGAATTTATAAAGAACTAAAAAACATTAGGGCCCCAAAACTGAAAGACCCAACCCAGAAATGGGCATCCAACATGAACATATACTTTTCAGAGAACGAAATTAGAGAAGCAAATAAGTATATGAAGAAATGCTTCAGGTCACTAGCCATCCATGAAATGCAAATTAAAACAACACTGAAGTACCATCTCACCCCACAAAGAGTGGCTATCATAAAGAAATCAACCGACAACAGATGTTGGAGAGGCTGTGAGGAAAAAGGAACCCTTCTCCACTGCTAGTGAATGTAGACTGGTGCAACATCATGGAAATCAGAGTGGAGACTCCTCCAAAAAGTAGGACCAGAAATCCAATTCAAACCAGCTATTTGCCTATTAGGAATTTTCCCGCACAAACAAACCATTATATCATAGGGATTTATGTGCACCTATGTTTATAGCAGCACAATTGTGATAGCCAAATCCTGGAAACAACCAAGATACCCACCATCTGAGGAATGGATAAAAACATGTGATATTTTTATACAATAGAGTATTACTAAGGTACAAAGAAGGATACATTTGAAGTTTTTTTATTTAAATGGATGCCACTTGAAGATATACTTATAAGGGAAATAAACCAGGCCCACATGTGTAAATATCGTAGTCTCCCTACTGCAAGAACTCAAAAGAAGAAATAAAAATAGAAAGTTATAATACAATTAAAAAGGTAAGTGGAAACTTAATGAGTAAACAATGAAGAAAGGGCAAGGAGGAAAGCTAGGAAACATGACAGGGGCAAAGCTATTCATTTATATGAAGAAGATGATTAAGGCAATAATCTTGAGTAACTTCAGCTGGTTCTTGAAACTAGCAGCTAAATACTAGATTCTCACCCTGACTAACTATATATGTTGATACCTGTGAACTAAGCAACTGCACTGAAGATAGCATTGTGTAATAGTGGGTTCATACTTGGAATGTTTGTCATTCTGGTCTTCTGAATAGGTACTGCGTGTCATGTCATATCAATTACTGCCATACTGTCTCTCATGTATATTTTTTTAAAGGGTAAGAAATGAAAACTAGAGATAAAGAAAAAAATGTGTTAGGACTCTCCTGCTCTAGTGCTGTATATGGTTAGATTTCTAAATTTCTGTGTAAAAATATGTAATTTTTTATTCCTATTTTTAAGTTTTTTTCTCACATTCCATAGGGATTTAAAGTTTAACATATCAATACTTGATGAAAAGTAGTTGTTCCATGTTATGTCTAAGATGTTTGAAATTCAGTCAAATAGTGAGATTAAGCATACCTGCCTATGTTTTAGGGTAATAATATCATTAATCTTCTCTTCTGGAGGGTTAATAACTTAAGCTTGCAGACCAAAAATTAGAGAAAAATAAGTGTTGCACGGACAGCCAACATTTTGGCCCTAGTTTTTCAAGGTAAATGAGAACTCGGGACATAGGAGAACTTGTATTGTAACATCATGTAATTCAGTTATGTCCCAAATTTTCTGATCAAAGAGATTATGTGGTTATAGAGGAAAGTAATAGATGATGTAGAGTGTGCCTAAGGAGAGTTACATGGAGGGAAAACATTCTCTCAGGCTTTCACTGGGAACTAATTGGTCAGGCAATGGCCATGACTCATCCACATGGCTGATACTGACAAAGGATCTACAAACTCCATACTGGGTTTCAAGGTAAATCCTGAGGGGATTTGACTGACATTGTGAGATACAAAGTTACATTTCTTGTTATATAGATCTTGGTTTATCTTGATCTTAACCATCCAGCAGAAAAGTGTAAACACGAGGTATAAAACATAAAGCCATATTAATATGCTGAGGTGTAAAAGGCTCAAATCAAAAGCTTCTGACTTCGCCAGTCCTACAGATAACCCACTACTATTATGGACTACTGGACTATATTAGATTATTTTGTTGAATTCATATACTTACAATATTTAAACAGAAATGAAATATTCATCTCTGACAGAACTAAACAAAAAATGGGGATACAAATTAAGGACCATTTTGCATCTGTATATACAAAATAGGATAGATATACAGCTACTTTGTCTTAATTCAATGAGAAGAAACATTTTCACTAGTAGTGTTTAGACAGGATATCATGTCTGCATCTTGTACTATGATAACCACTATGAAGACAATACTATGCAATATATCAATTATTGAGAATTTATGAAAAACTAAAAACTAAACTATTATAATTAACTCACTAAATGTCCCTTTAATCAGGAGGATCACTATGAATTGGAGCTGTGCAGTGAGACCCTGTACCAAATAAATTAATGAATACATATGTACATAAATAAATGTTTTTAAAAAAGTATTTAGGGATAAATCTGTCAAAATATGTGAAAAACTTTATGTGCAAAAAAAAAAATTAAAATTCTTAGGGAGATAGCTCAGTAGAATCAGCGCTTGCCTGGCAAGCACAGGGTCCTAAGTTCAATACCCGGTACTGCAAAATAAATAAATAAAAATAAATAAATAAATAAATAAATAAATCTCTTCAAGACCTAAATGAGTAGGAAAAAAAAAAACAATTGAAACATTTATGATGACCAAGCCAACCTTACACATAGTACTAAAAGATATTCTAGAAAGGAAACAAAATGACCACTGCTCTGTGGTCAACAGCAGAAAGAACCCACCACATGGGGCAAACAATTAGAAACAAGAAAATGGTGGAAGCAACAGCCAGAAAATATCATGACAAACATAATCCAATACATAGCAATTATGCCATCAATATAAATACACACAATTCACCAATTAAGAGAAATACAAAGGCTGACCTGATAGCTCAGTAGATTAAAGTGCCTTCTTAGGCAGAGTACAGTGGCTGGGGTTCAATCTCTGGCATGCTGTACCAGCCCCGCCCTCAAGGTGCATTGAGACAGCGATTCAGACCAGATGTGGTGATGCACACCCCATAGACTCTGCCATAAATACCGAATAAAACAAAACAAAATAAAATAAAATACATTGGCAGAATGGATCAAAACCCAACATTATGCTGTATACAGGAAACTCATCTAACCTAAAATATACTCATGGGGCTGGGGAGATAGCTCAGTGTAGTAAGTGCTTGCCTGGCGAGCACAAGGTCCTGAGTTCAATCCCTGGTACCACTAAATAGATAGATAGATAGATAGATTCATAAGATGAAAGTCAAAGGAAGGAAAACAATAGTACATGTTCCAGGTCCTCAGAACAAAAAGCAGGCATAGCTATTCTATTCCAGAAAATCAGAACTCTAATTGAAGAATGACCAAATGAGATAAAGAAGGTCACTACATATTTTTTAGGGGAAAACTTCAAGAGGAAGAGATAACAGTCATAAATATGTATGCACCAAATATGGGAGCCCTCAACTATATGACAAATTTTAATGGACTTGAAAAACCAATAACACAATCTTGACAGGGGATCTTAACACTCCTTTAGCTCAAAAAGATAGGTGAAGGAGACAAAAAATTAACAAAGAAGTAGCAGGACTGAGCCAAACCTTTGAACAAATCAGCTTAGCAGAAATTTAGAGTGTTTCATCCAAGAATATTTTAATACACATGCTTTTCAGCTGAAGATGTGATGTTCTCTAAAATTGACCATATACAAGACCATAGATCACACTTAAATAAATGCCAGAAAATTGAAATTATTCCATACATATTATTTCACCACAGTGCAACAAAACTGGAAATTAACAACAAAAGAAACCACCAAAACCCTCCAAAAATATGGAACTTAAATAACACCCTCCTCAGCAACCAATGAGTTACAGATGAAATTATACAAAAAATAAAACAATATCTACAATCCAAGGAATATTCAAGCATAATTTACTGAAATTTGTAGTATGCAATGAAAGCAGTTCTCAGAGGAAAACTTAAAGCAGTGAACTTACTGTTTGGGAAAACAGAATGAGAACAATAACAAGAAAAAAATGATGTCCTTGAAGTTTTCAGAAAAAGAAGAACAAACCAAGCCCAGAGACAGGAACATATTAAGAAGATTAGAGCAGGAATCAATGCAACGGAGGCAAAGAAAACAATACAAACAATTTATTAATCAAATATATGGTTCATGAAAGTTTAAATAAAATGGATAAATTCCTAGCCAACCTCATCAAAAAGAGGAAAGAAAAAACTCAAATTCAAGTAATAAGGAATGAAAAATGAAATCCTGAGGAAATTCAAAAGACATCAATAGCTATTCAGAAAATCTTTATTCTCACAAAATGAAAAACAGAAGAAATGGACAGATTCCTAAGAGGGTACAAATTATGCAAAATGAATCGAGAAGATATAAAAACTATGACTAATGAAATAGAAAATGTAATAAAAAAACTTACCAAAAAATAAAAGCCCAAATTCTGATAGATTCACAGCTGAATTCTACATCAACTTTAGAGAAAATTTAATTCCAGTACTCCTTCAACTCTTCAATGGAATTGAAAAGGAAGAAAAATATCCAAAATCATTCCTGGAGGCAAGTATTACACTGATATAAAAACTAGAGAAAGATTTAAACAAAAAGGAACTACAGGCCAGTGTCCCCTCATGAACATAAATGCAAAAATTCTGAATAAAATACTAGCAAATAGAATGCAGCAGATCATCCAGAAGATTATACACCACAACTAAGTAGGATTCGTTCCAGGGATGCAAGGATGATTCAACACATGCAAATCTATAAATGTAATACACAATATGAATAGATTGAAAACAAAAAATCACTTGATCAGATTGGGTATGGTGGCATGCACCTGTGATCCCATTGCTTGGGAGGCTGAAAATAGGAGAATCACTGTGAGTCCAATCTATGTAGTGAGACCCTGTAGAACCAGTACTAAATAAAAAAGAATTACATGATCATCTAATAGATACAGAAAAGGCTTTTGACAAAGTCCAATGGTCCATCATGAACAAAACTCTACCAAAAATTTGAATAAATGGCCTGAATCTCAATCTGATAAAACCCATCTATGACAAACCAACAGCCAAGATTATTTCAAATGGAGAAAAACTCAAAGCTTTTACTCTACAATGAGGTACAAAACAAGGATGTCCACTGTCACCACTCCTATTCAATATAGTTCTGAAAACATTAGTCTGGAATCACTAAACAAGAGAGAAATAAAACCAATAAGAATAGGTAAGATAGAAGTTACAGTATGATTACTCACAGATGACATAATACTCTATATGGAATATTCAAAAACTCCACCAGGGATTAGACCTGTATGTGCAAACATCAAGTTGTCTACTTAGTTTGAGAACTTGAAAGAGAAAATGGAATCTGAAGGGTATGATACATACTGGGAAAAGGGAATGAATATATTTAAAAGGAAAAAGTTACTGAGTTGATGAGAAGGACAGGAGAAGGAGTGGGGGAAAGAGATTTATTTATGTATGTAAGCAGGATGGTTTGGACAACTGTACTGTGCTTTTCTGCTAGTCTATGGAAAGGAGCAGATAATACCTAACTTGTTTTGTTTCCTTTTTAAAAAAACAATTATTAGTACTTTTAATTTTTTATGCCTCTTTTTTCTTTCTTATTCCAATTTTACATGCATATATCTGGTAATAAGAATAACGGTTGGAAGACAACACTATGTATTACAGCCAGCACTCAAATTTATATTACTTTGTTATGTGAAATTCTATGTCACCTGTCATTTTTTGTTTTAATTCTAATTTGTACTCTGTTTTAAAAATAAAGAAAAAGAAAAAATAAATAAAGCAAAGTTACTGTGATAAAATCATCCTGATATTAGCAAAAAAAAAATCATACCTGAAGATCACTGGAACAGATTAGATGATGCAGATATAACCACAAGCACACTCAGTCTTTGACAAAAGGGCCAGATACAGTCAGTGGAGGAATGATGTCTCTTTAATAAATGGTGCTGGAAAAACTGGCTTTCCACACACTGAAAACTAAAACCTGACCAGAGTCTACCACCATGTACCAAACTAAAGTCAAAATGGACTAAATATCTAAACATTAAACCAGAAATACTAAATTGACTGGAAGAGAAAATAGGTGGAAATCTTGAAGACATATAGTGGTAAGGCAGAGAGTTCATGAACAAAAAACCAAATAGCATGTAAAAATACTTCAAAAATCAACATCTGGGGGGCCAGGGAGATGGCTCAGTGGAATAAGCACTTCCTTGGCAAGCGCAAGGGCCTGAGTTCAATCCCTGGTTCTTCCCCCCACCCCCCAAAAAAATCAGCAACTGGGATTTCATCTTATCAAATGTTTATGCATATCCAAGGAAATCTCCAACAGAGTGAAAAGACAACCCACAAATTGGGAAAAAAATCTTAACCAAAAATCATTCAGACAAAGGACTTCTATCTAAAATATATAGAGAACTAAAAAAAAAATTAGGCCCCCAAAATTCTAAGATCCAATAAAAACATGGGCATCTGAAATGAATATACATTTCTCAGAGGAAGAAATACAATTGACAAATAAATACATGAAGAAAAAGCTCCACATCACTGGTCATTTGAGAAATGCAAATTAAAACACATTGACCTGCTTAGGTAGACACAGGGACTGGGATTCTACTGCATGCTGTGCTGGCCCTGACCCTGGGGGTGCACTGAGATAGTAATTGAGACCAAGCATAGTGGCATTAACCTGTAACCCCAGCACTTGGGAGGCTGAAAACAGGAGGACCATTACTAGCCCAAGCTGTGTAGTGATACCTTGTAGACCCTGTAATAAATGCATAATCACACACACACACACACACACACACACACACACACACACACACATTGACATAATATCTCACTCCAGAAAGAATGGCTGTCATAAAGAAATCAAGTATTAATAAATGCTGGAAAGGCTGTGGGAAGAAGGAACACTTATCCACTGCTGGTGGGAATATAGACTAGTCCAACCACTATGGCAAGCACTGTAGAGAATCCTCAAAACCTAGGAGTGGAAGTCTCATTCAACCCAGCTTTTGGGTATTTACCCAAAAGAACTCAAAACATCATATCACAGTGTTATAGGTGCACCCATGTTTATAGCAGTACAATTTATCATAGCCAAATCATGGAAACAACCCAAATGCCCATCACCTGAGGAACAGATAAAAAAGACATGATATTTTTATACAACAGAGTACTACTCAGCTATAAAGAAAGACAAACTCGAAGCCTTTATGGGTAAGTGGATGCAATTAAAGGATAGTTGCATAAGTGAAATAAATCAGATCCACATGTGTAAATATTGTATTGTCTCTATAGTGTAAGAATCTGAAAGAATAAATAAAATCTGAAAAGTATGATAGATATAGTAAAACAGAAAGAAATTGAACATAAGAATAAACAATAAAGACAAAGGAAAGGAGAAAAGATAGGAAGAAAAGAAAGGGGGAAAATCAAGCAAGTATATACACAGGATAGCTGAGATGATTGTACTACTAATTCCATCAGCTTTTTGAAAACAGCAGTTAGTGTTTAAATTTTTCACTTTGACTAACTCTGTATTTTAATATCTTTAATCTGAGCAACTACATTGAAGATAGCAACGTGCAATACAAAACAACGGTTGACTATCTCTCAATTTATTCTTGTAAATGTGTACCATTTCTGATATCTTATCAATTATGATTATACTCTCTTTAAAATAAAGTTAAATGGGCCCAGGGAGGTGGCTCAGTGAAATAAGCGCTTCCCAGGCAAGTGCAAGGACCTGAGTTCAATCCCTGGTTCCGCCAAAAAATAAAAAATAAAAAAATAAAAAAAAATAAAATAAAGTTAAAATTAGAAAGAAAAAGCACAAGAATTAAAATTAAGGTTTATCGAAAGCAAGCATTAATGTTCAATTATTTGTCCAATCTTGCATACCTTTATCTGTTTATTTGTGCAACTAACTTGAAAATAAAAATGGATAACAACTATTGTTAATGTGTTATTCTTGTTTTGAAAATCTGTATTATATGTATAATTTATCTATTACCTTGTTTCTGTCTTTGTTTTTTCCATTTGTTTTTGTTTTTAGTCTTTAAAATCAAATCAACAAAAGAAAAAAAAACAGTGACAAAATAATATAAACTAAAGTTGTAAAAGTTAATAAGGATAAGAATACTAATAGTTAAATAATTTTTAAAAAGAATGGAAGCATGGGAAGGGAAAATAGAGCAAGATAAAAAAAAAGAAAAAGTAAGAAAGGTGATGAGAAAAGAGCAGAAGACAAAAATCTAAGTAAAGATTTACAAATATGCATATAAAGTTAGATGAAAGGAAAAAAATACTTAAGGGGCCAGGGAGATAGCTCAGTTGAATGAGTACTTGCCTGGCAAATGCAAGGGCCTGAGATCAATACCTGGTTCTTAAAAAAACAAAAAAAAAAACCCAAGCAAAAACAAAACTTAAAAAAAGAAAGAGGACAGACCGGATATCTCAGCGACTAAAGCTTGGGTTTAGGCAGAGCCCTGCTGTGCTGGCCTCACCTCTGGGGCATGCTGAGAAGAGAATTGAGACTGGTTGTAGTCAGGCGCTCCTGTAATTGCAGCACTTGGGAGACTGAGAACAGGAGAATCACTATGAGTACGCTCTACATAAGTGAAATCCTGTAGACCCTGTAGACCCCATCCTAAATACATAAAAAAGAAAAAGGAAAACAGCTCAAAATTTTTTTTCTAGCTGAACTACTTGGGATGAAGAAGCTTCTTTCTATGTCCTCTCATATTGGATTCTACTGTGCACTGGAGTAGAGGAACAGGGATGTGGAGCAGAAGCTTGATATAATTCCTTCCTGTTCCCATCAAAACTAAATAAATAGGCTTGTGCTGTCTGTACACTGAATCCAGCTGCATTTTTTTCCTGTAGGGTGTACTAATTGCATATTTTCTGCAGCAGGACTGTATTCACTCTGTGCTCTTCCTTTAATGCAGCCCTGGAACTGCTGCTAACCCCAAAGAATTTCATTCCAGGTGATGGAGTAGCTAGACATGCATTGGGGCTGAGAAAATGGGACCTGAACACAGACAGGAAGCCTTGTGATAGATCTCTTGTTACCCCTGGTGCTACCTAGCCTGAACTCTCCCAAATATATTGTTTTCAATAAAAGTTAGTTTTGCTTAAAAATACACTTTGCTTGATACTCTGAGTTTTCATTTGTGAATCCCAGCAATTCTTCTCAAGGAGGATCAGAGAGCAGAGGCACCCACACAACAGAGAAACAAGGCCTATCATAAAACTTATTCAGGCTGATCCTAAATTCTGGTATCACAGGGTCCCTCCCCCCACCTTGTGCATTGGCAAACAGGTGCAGACAACCTTAGGTGCAGGTTGAGAGGAGTACACTGAGAAGAATAAGAGTCTGGGATCCCAACTAGAGTACTTACCAGGGTTATCTTTGAGGACTGTCTTAGCAAGCCAGTAATGTCTTGTGAAGGACCTGGGGCACAAGGCAGAGAGAACGGTTCAGAGGTAAAATGAAAATGAAAGTTGTTATTTGAGGAAGGTCTAATCGTACAGCGAAGTTTGTGGTAAGGTGTATGGGCCAAGTGGAAATAACAAGTGACTTGTTACTTTTCTTGTTGCAGAGACACAATACCACCACCCAATTTTTTTTGTAGGGAATATATATCCATTTTTTATTTAAAATTATTTTTTATTAATTTTATTGAGAAACAAATAGCAATGGGACAGTTGCAAAACTGATTAGCAGGACAGTTTCAATAATTACTACATTGCATGTTGTTCTCTTCATAGTGGTTATCCATAGTACAAGATGCAGACATGATATCCTGTCCAAACGCTATTAGTACAAGTCTTTCTTCTCATTGAATTAAGAGAAAGTAGCTGTATATCTATCCCAACAGTTTGTATATACAGATACAAAATAGTTCTTCATTTGCATCCCCTTTTTGTGTTTAGTTTTTGTCAGAGATGGGTATTCCATTGCTATTTAAATATTGTAGGTGCGTGAATTCATAAAAATAGTCCAATATAGTCTAGTAGTACATAATAGTAGTGATACAGATTTTTGTTTCAGTACCAGGGATTGAACTCAGGACCCTGCGCTTGCCAGGCAGGCACTTATTCTACTGAGCTTTCTCCCTGGCCCCCCCAACCCAATGTTAAAGGCGGAAAAGTTTATTTACCTCACAGTTCATAGGGGTTTTAGTTCTTAGATGGCTGCCACCAAGGCACTGTGGCATGGCAGAAAGCAGAAAGGTAGAAGGCAGCAAGCAGCAAGCAAAGAGTGACAAAAGACAAACATCTTTCTGTCCCTTAATTTTTATCCAGGCTACTTGCCTTTAGGGTGCGTAACATGCACCTTCATAGTGGAACACACTTAATCCTACCCAGAGCTATGCCAAGAAAATCAGTGAATTGATTTAATACCCATGTACCCTTGGTTCCACACAGCGCTCTGCACGTGAGACACTAGGGAACATCCTCACACAAGCCATAGCAGTGAGTGCTCCAGGTGGGAAAAAAGGATGTGAACTCTCCACTTTGCCTGCACTCAACTCTTGTACTTGCAGAGGCTGAAACTACTCAGACTGGCAGCACTGAGGAATCTTTCTCAGCAACAAAGTAAGGATATCATTTATTTGGTTGGCGTAGGGAGCTGCGTGTAGCCGCGCCCTAGGATGGCGCC
>NW_004524674.1:2670014-2671991 GCF_000260255.1 Octodon degus | reverse complement strand
CGTGGCACCCCATGGTTGGAAGCCCTGGGACTTATAAGCTAAGAGCAGGGGCCTCAGGAGGGAGAAGACGGATGTAAGAGAACAATAAAGAGCTGCACAGAAAACCAACCAGTGGTCACGTCATTCTTGCAGGCAAGGCCGCGTGCGACAGGTTGGTTTGTGCCTTCTAAGGAACTAGGTCTGCCTCTTCACAAGATGATGGATGCTCTTTGAAAAAGACAAATAGGAAAATCTAGGAGCACAAAAGGGCTCACTCTTCAGTGTACCAAAGTCCTACTCACGGGCCCTTCTCTGCTTTCTGTTGACCATCCACATCTAGTATATCTCTTCCATGTCCTGGTCCTATCTTCTCTGCTAATAATGCATCTTCTTCTGCATTCTCAACAGTCTCCACTTGCCATCCCACAGAGCTTCCCATCTTCCTCTCCATACTGTGCCCTAATTTAATAATTGGTGTACAATCTAACATGTTCCATACACTCCTTACTACTGAGGCCCTTTCTACTCAACATGCTGCCCTGCTGTTCCCCAATCTGAGGAATGTGATTCTGTGATAAAAATGACTGCTGGTCCTTAATAATAGCATTAGTTAGGGGTGTCATGCTCTGCACTGCCATATTAGGACCTCATTTGAGCATCAGATTGTCACAGGTCAATAGAAAAGATTATTGTTCTTACAGTAAGGGCCTTAATATATTCCACTAGTGTACTGGGAAGGAAAAAATAAGCAACCCAAGAAAGAGATACTTGTTTTCCAATTTTCTTATGAATCCAAAGGGGTTGAAGTAGTTTTTAAAGGACATAGCTATACATGACAGAAAAGATACTGGTACTAGTATAAGCAAAGGAGATGCCAATACAAGGAAGGAGAAAGTCCCGTGGATCCAAGGGCAGAGAGATAATTTGGCTTTAGACACAGTGGAAACTGGAACTGGATGACTGAGAAATCTAGGTAACTATGGTCCTCACCCATAATCCCTATTCCTCTAATGCTTGCTTTTTCTCTTTCCTATTGCAGCCTGTCTTTCTCCTTTATGCCTGGAAAATGAATGCTACTTGCATTTCCAACCACCTTCTGGCTTCAGGGGGAAAGATCAGTTACAAATATGGCTTATATTATTTAGTGTGTAGAGAAAGGCTAGCTCTGCAAAGGGTTAGAGGGTTTTCCAGGCTTCTCAGGTGTCCTTTCCATGCCGCACTCTGATTGTAATGATATATGAGAACAAGCACAGGCATCAGAACAGACAGACATTACCTGTCAGCCCACACCGCTAAGCTTTCCTTCGTCTCTACTCTTTGAAAGATGATACACTCACCGTATTTAACTTTGTGAGGCTAAATAGCAAAAAGCTGCTCTATAGCCAGACACAATTGCACACACTTGTAATCTCAGTAATCTGGAGGCTAAGGTAGGAGGATAGCTATGAGCCTGAAGTCAGCCAAGGCTATCTTGTGAGTTCAAAACCAACCTAAAACACACAGCAGGACCTTGTCTCAAAGCACCAAAATAAATAAATAAGCTTTTGGTCCTGTTTTAATTCTTACTATTGCAATAGACAAACAAGCAACTTAGCAAACAGTTATTGTCCTTACCAATGGAATGAAGCTCCCCAAACTTCCACATTTCTACAAGCTGAGGTGGTGGCCCTGGAGTGCTGACAGTCTCAGCGCTCCTGGGAATTAGTTAACCATAGTATTAGCTTAGTGCTCCCTCTAGCGGTAAAACATTTAATCCGTGTTTTATTTTATTTTATTTTATTTTAAAATTAATTTTATTGAGAAAGAGAGCAAGGAGACAGTTTCAAAAGAGGTCAGTAGGACAGTTACAATAAGTAATACATTGCATGTTGTTGTCTTCATAGCAGTTATTCATAGTACAAGATGCAGACATGATATTTTGTCTAAACACTATGACTACAAATCTTTCTTATTGAACTAAGAGAAAGTAGTTGTATATCTAACCTAATTTATATATAT
>NW_004524674.1:2666892-2669874 GCF_000260255.1 Octodon degus | reverse complement strand
GAAGTTGTTGACTTGAGCCTTTTACAGCTCAGCCTATTAATATGGCTTTACTTTTTGTATCTCGTTTTTATACTTTTCTGCTGGATGATTAAGACGAAGATAACGTAAGACCTATGAAATGAGAAATGTAACTTTTGTATCTGATAAGGTCAGTCAAGCCCCCTCAGGATTTATCTTGAAGCCCTGTACCATAGTTTGTAGATCCTTTGTCAGTGTGAGTCATTTGGATGAGTCACGGCCATTGGCTGATCATTTTGCTCTCTGTGAAAGCCTGAGAGAATGTTTTCTCTCCATGTGACTCTCGTTAAGCACACTCTACATCATCAATCACTTTCCTCTGTGGCCCCATAATCTCCTTAATCAGAAAATTTGGGACACACTGAGTTACATGATGTTATCGTACTAGCTCACTTAAGAAACAGAAACTTAAACTCTGCAAATTCCTTATTCCTCTGCCCAAGCTTCCCCCCTTACTCTATCCTAACACTTGCTGCCCTGCCTTTTAGGGCTAGGTTTCAGGTCCTGGAACATGTTGTCACTATTAAATCTCTCCTTGTCAGTCAGTTGCCCTTGGGTATTAAATCTACCTGACAAACTATGGAGCAGGAGAACCTGGCTCGAACTCATGGAATTCTCAAGTGGGATCTTCACCTGTTTTCCCCGTCAAAGTCATTTTTTGTCATAGTGTTAAAATACATGAGCAAAGACGTCAGTAAGGGGAGTGGAATGCCAGTTCTGAAAACGGCTTTTTATGAACTGAATGCATCCTACTGCTCACAGAAAATGGCCGTTTTGTGAAATATAGTGGGGGTCACAGGGTAATTTTTCACACATGATTTGAGACCTACAAAATAGAGTGCAAGGCTATAATATTTGTGAGTTTAAAAATCTGTCATACAGTAAAAGATAATGACCTGGTCCCAAATTTATGTTTTTACCCCTATAATGGGCAAACCAAGAAAGTCCACAGAGCTCTCCATTGTTTGAATTTCTAAGAGAGCATTACAGTGAGCTGTCATCCACCTCAGCTTGATGCTGGTTGGAAAGAGAACTCTGGAGCCAGCCTACATGTGGTTGAATCACACCTCCACAAATTACTTCTTGTTGGACTTTGGTAAGCTATATAGCTTCTCTTTGCCTTGCAAAAATAAGGATGAGAGTAGTAGTAATCATCAAAGGGTTTGTGGTGATGTCTTTAAATGTAAACTTGGTTAAGCTCAGTATTAGCCTCAAAGTAGGAATTTTTAAAAATAATTTTATTGAGAAACGATGAGACAGTTTCAAAACGGATTAGTAGGACACTTTCAATAAGAAATACATTTCATATTGTTGTCTTCATGGTTATTCATTGTACGAGATGCAGACATGATATCCTGTCCACAAACACTATTAGAACAAATCCTTTTATTCATTGAATTAAGAGAATGTAGCTGTATATCTATCCTATTTTGAATATACAGACACAAAATGGTTATTCATTTGTACCCCATTTTTTGTTTAGTTTTGTCAAAGAAGGGTATTCCATTGTCATTTAAATATTTCAGGTGCGTGAATGCAAGAAAATAGTCCAATATAGTCCAGTAGTCCATAATAGTAGTGGATTATCCGTAGGACTGACAATGTCAGAAGTTGTTGACTTGAGCCTTTTACAGCTCAGCCTATTAATATGGCTTTACTTTTTTTTTATCTCATTTTTATACTTTTCTGCTGGATGATTAAGACAAAGATAACGTAAGACCTATGAAACGAGAAATGTAACTTTTGTATCTGATAAGGTCAGTCAAGCCCCCTCAGGATTTATCTTGAAACCCTGTATCATAGTTTGTAGATCCTTTGTCAATGTCAGCCATGTGGATGAGTTATGGCCATTGCTTGATCAATTTGCTCTCTGTGAAAGCCTGAAAAAATGTTTTCTCTTCATGTGACTCTCCTTAGGCACACTCTACATCATTGGTCACATTCCTCTGTGGCCCCATAATCTCCTTGATCAGAAAACAGGAATTTTTGATGCTCATAGAATTTTAAAATGATTGAAGAAATTTTTATAACTCACTGTACTGGGCTGGAGATTTAGCTCAATGGGACAGTGCCAGCCTGGCAAACGTGAGGTCCTGAGTTCCATTCCCAGTACAAAACATCACTGTACTATTAAAATGTACTAGGCTGAATTATAAATAAAATACCTAGAAGCCACTAGATCTGTCTCATTGTTTCAGTGAATCAGCTTTGTATGTGCTAGTGTAGCAACACCCCCATGTTCTGTTTAAATGATGAAGCAAGAGACATGACAGTGTTTTCAGTATGTTATTCTTTACCCAAGAAAAGACCTGTGAATAAGGTATGGGCAACATATGCATAGGGTCTCCCTGCAGAAATGCTGTCTTGGGTATCTATTTGGGGGTCTCAACATGGTTTCTGTCACCCATGGCCCACAGCTGGGTGTACTTAGCTCCCAGCATAACAACCAAGACCTCTTCTTCAGGACAGCTGCTAGCACATCACTTAGTGCTTGGTGGGTCTTGCCTAAGAGAGCTCTGTGCAAGAGGAAAGCCAACCTTTCAGGTCAGACTAGACTCATATCATAGTGCTGCTGTTTTCTGGCTAATGAGCCTTGGAAAAATAGTTTAATTTTTCTTTGACTCAATCTTGTCACCTGTAGATGTATCAAGGGTTAGATGTTACAGGTGTGACTGAGGTCCTAACCTTCTGGGGATGACTGGTCCCTGATATTTGAAGGAGTTGGCAATTAGCTCCACTTTCTATCATCCCATATGTTCTATCTCTTTGCTCAGGTTTATTGAGTGGGGAAGCAGGAAATGGTTCTGCAAAAGAGAAGGATTGATCTTGAGGAGCAGGAGGGGAGATGTGTAAGTTGGCCTGGAGAGGTGGACAGCATCTGTCAGGGTTGGGGCAGAAGCAAGAAGGAGATGCCAGCTCACTCTGTCTCTGTCTCTGTCTCTGTCTCTGTCTCTGTCTCTGTCT
>NW_004524674.1:2659722-2666537 GCF_000260255.1 Octodon degus | reverse complement strand
CATCTCTTGGTCCTTATGCAAAGGGTACTATGGAGAGAGGCACAAAAATTTATCAATACATCAGTTTTGGATAAAAGTCTTCTGATGTTTGCCTGAATTATTCATCACAATGTTCAGTGTCCTCATCTTCATCTACAATGCCTTGATGACCTGAATGCATGTCATCTGTCTTCATTTCTTTTATCTTAGTTTGCCATCCTCACTGGTATCTACCTTATTCTTTAACTGCCCCAAGGCGTTGCCATCTGCTGCTTCTGTCTGAAATATTCTTCCTTGCTATCTCATGCATTGTTCTCTCCCCTTCCTCAGGTCTTTCTCCAAGATAAGTCATGTTGGTGAAGCCTTGCCATACCATCTCCCCTGTTCTGAATTGTATTCCTGCAGACAGGCTCCCTACTCCTTTTTTTGCTTCACTTTTCTGAAAGAGCAGATAACATATATTCTATATTTTTATTGGCCTTTTGTCCTCTGTCCTCTTCAGAATGTAAGCTCCACAAAGAAGGATTTTTGCCTATTTTGTTACTATGTTCCTTGGATGCCATTGTAAGACATTTTGTTCTTGTTTGGGTGACAATGATGAGCCCCTGATAGTTCTTGAGAACAGCTACGGTGTCATCTTTGCATTACTTGGAAGATCCCTGATAGTGAGTGGATGCAACTGGTGGGACAAGGCAGGTGGCAGGCAGCTCAGCTGGGAGAAAGAATCTGTGTCAGATCCAAGGCTGTGGGGAGATGTCTCAGGATACCCAAAGGTAGTTAGCACTACCTAACATGTGGGGACTAGGCAAGCCTGTAGCTCACACACAGAGTTGAAGTTGCTGAAACTTAATGGGGAGTAGGCCTGAGAGGAGTTGGTTGGCTTCATAAATCTATGACCAGTGTAGTTGGCACTCAGAGCTACCTGCCTAGAGGAGTCCATGATTGAGGCTTGAGGTTCAGTTGATTCCATCATGACTTGTAAAATAATTTAATCTTTAAATTTTAATTTTTCTAAGCAGAATTTGATGGAATAGTGGAATCTCAGGTCATGTATGATGTTTCTCTAACCACTTCATTTTCTCCATGAGTGGGAGGAAATTGTGAAAGAAAGAAAAACTTTGCACCTTAGTATCACTGATAGCAACTTTATTTTGATTTTTGAGCAAGGACACTGCAATTTTACTTTGTGTTCTGTCCTGCTAATGTTGAGGTTCATCTTGAGAGAAGGAGATTTGCCTTAGTTAGCGATGAGGGTCTGATTTGGAATCTGCTGAGGGGTTTTTTTTTTTTTTTGACATTTTTTCCTTGTCTCTTGTTTTCATTTATTGACCTTTTTTTTAAAAAAAAAAAAACCAAGCAAACATTTACTTGCAAGACAGTATGGCAGTAATTAGTATGACATGACACCCTGACTAACTATATATGCTGATACCTGTGAACTAAGCAACTGCACTGAAGATAGCAATGTGTAAGAGTGGGGTCATGCTTGGAATGTCTGTCATTTTGGTCTTCTAAATATGTACTGCTTGTCATGTCATACCAATCTGCTGAGTTTAAATGATCTCTGGGATCTCCCAAAGGAGGGGTGGAATTTGTTCTGGAGCTGGAAGTGGAGGCCTGGCAGGCAGATGTAGGAGAGGGCACAAGAGGAGATGAAAGGAAGCACCTGTTTGTGAGCAGGCTAGAGACTGAGGGTGGGCCTCACTGTGCTTCTCCTAGTTGGATGCTGAAGGCTTTCCCAACTGTAGAGTCCTGGTCTTTCTTTGTTCCCTGAAGACCTCCTTTTCTTGTTTTTTTCTTCTTTATTTTGGGTCTCTTCTGAATTTGTTACCCAACCAGGACTCTACAATTAGCTATATCAACAAATGTCCAGGCAATTGTTATAGTATTTAGTGTGCCCTTGACTTTGGTACATGATCCCAGACAATCTCTGTCATTCTCTGTTCCCAACATGGCCCACTAAATGTCATACAAGATGGCCAGGGATTCAGCTGTTACTTGTCCCTGAGTTTAAATGGTCTAACCTGGCCACCTGTCACTTTTAATAGTTGATGAAGAAGGTTGTTTTCCTTAGGTGGTTGCTTCCTGCCAGCCCTCGCCCTCCCTGCTTGATAGGTTCTACTCACTGGGTTCACAGATTTCCTGACATGCCCATTTCTACTGGGCAACTTTCTTTTCTCAGCACTTATCTCAGCACAGATCTGTGTGCTCTGTTATGGTTTGTGTCTAGTTGTCCCTAAAGCCTCATGCAGTCATGGGGCAGATTTCTAGAGTTTGAGATTAATTCATGATCCACTGGGATAATAGGTGTGAGTGCTGCTGGGATTATGGGTACCAGTACTATGCCCAGTCTAGGGCAGATAGCCTGAATGCAACTTAAAGGAGACAGCCTTGCTCTCTGCAGCCATTGTTGCCACAGCTTCTCCCATTTGCTCTTGCTTTGCTGCTGCTATGAACTGCTGCCCTCTGCCATGTGCCAATCTGCTTTGCAGCCAGTCAAGTATGAACTGAAACCTCATTAACTGTGAGCTAAATAAACCTTTTCTTCCTTCTTTTTTTTTTTTCTTTCTTCCTTTTGAGTGTCCGATATTTGCTCCAGTAATGAGAGAACAGTAACTAAAACAGCCTCTTTTGTGGCCTTGTTCTTCCCCAAGTGCTCACCATTACAGGATGTGCTGTGTGATTTGTCTTCTGCAAGCCCAACTTCCCCTTGATCTTTCAGATCTATATCCTCCCCTCTTGTATCTCCTCCTTTCTCTTAATAGTATGTTCAATTTTACATGCTCCCTGAAGAATTTTACATGGTCATAACTCTTGATTACAGCTAGTCAACTTATTTAAGGACAAATCCAAAATTAAATAAAGCAAAAAATAATGTTGCACCATTTCATTTATGTGATACCATAAAAAGTTAAGAACATAGAAATAAGATTGAGGGCTGGCCAAATAGCTCAGCAGATTAAAGCACCTGCAAGCAGGTGCAGAGGCTGGGGGTTCAATCCCTGGGCCTACTGTGCCAGGCCTGCCCACGGGGTGTGCTGAGACAGCCATTGAGACTGGGCATGGTATTGCCTGCCTGTAATCCCAGCATTTGGGAGGCTGTATACAGGAAGATCACTATGAGTCTGATCTAGTAGAGAGACTCTGAACACCTGTAGACCCTTCCCTAAAATAAAAAAAAAGAAATAAAGAATGGTAGTAGAATGGTGGTTATGAGGAGTGGGAAAAAGGAAGAAACGAAATATTGTCCCCTATGCCTACAGCACTTTCCCTTCTCCTTTATTTGCCATCTTCTCTGTATTCTTTACATCTCCTTCAAGGTACAAGGAAAGCATTTTCCACTGGTGCTCTTGTCTGAGCCTGTTGTTACTTGTTTGTTAGTAAAGTTCCTTCATCAGTATCAGTCTGCCCAGCTCCACGAGGAGTATTTGTTTCCAATAGCAGCAGCTCAGAAATTTTTCAGAGAGAGTGAGGATGCGTATTTGATAAATGCAAAGAGCAATCCTTCACCCTAGACTAAGCTTCTGCCTTTGCTTTCCTACCCAACTCTGTTCCAGAGGAGACCCCAGGCCAGACTCACTACAGGGTCTCCATCTGGGATGAAGGTGACCCAGGGCCTTACAAAGATGCTGCACTGCAGAGAGATGCAGTACATTTCCACTCAGGTAGAGTTCCTTCAGGCTTCCAGGGATCCAGGTAGAGAGAAGAGCACCTTCCAATTGGCACTGGTGAGAAATGCCCACCTGGACCTGAGGAGAGGAGTTGTGAGCTGTGTAGGTATAAGGTCTGGGGTGCACAGCTCGGCACCACAGTGTGGGGCTCTGCCCTTTTGAGCACCAGGCTGCCATTTTGGCACCATCCTCAGTCCTAATCCACCTTTTCTCTCTTTGCCCGGGCCTCACTGAGTCTGGTACCCTTGCACCGACACTCTTCATTCTACAGCCTTTGGTGTCTCAGTTACTATTCGCTCAGAGCTGGGACAAAATATCCAACAGCCAGAATTAAATAAAGGGTTTATTTATTTTATTTATTTATTATTTATTTTGCAGAACCTGGGATTGAACTCAGACCCTTGCGCTTGTCAGGCAAGTGCTTATTCTACTGAGCCATCTCCCTGGCCCCAAGAAAGGGATTTTTAAACTCACCTTCTGTGGAGGTTTCAGTCCATATTCATCTGATTCCAAGGCAGAATGACACATGACAGAGGGCAGCAGTTCATGGCAGAGGAAAGCAACGAATCCCCGAGAGTAAAAAGGGAGGAGCTGCGGCAGCTGTTTCTCTCCTTTCCTAATATTGCATTCAGGCTAACCACCTCAGGGCTCGTATGGCACTCACACCCACAATCCCAGCATTAGATCATAAATTAATCACAGACTTCAAAAGCCTGCTGCCTCAAGGACCGCATGAAACTTGGGCAGACTAGACACGAACCATAACACTTGGCAAAGCACACTGAAGTGTTCTGCCTCAGACTTGAGGTTGTTTCTCCAGTGCAGAGGCAGACATTTGACATCTTCTTTAAAAATCTGCAGTGCTCAGCATAGGGGCTGTCACTGAAGAGAAGTTTGGCAATTTGACAGCTTTTCTCATTTTGTCGCAGACATATCTATATTCCCTTGGTACAGAATTCTAGAGTCCCAGAGGCCAGAAAGGAAAGAAGGAGATAGAACAGAGTTCCAGAGAGGCAGTTTGAGGATGATTTTGTGCTAGAGGATTTTGGATATTATCACATTTACTTCTGTCCATGTCAGCTCCCACCAACCCCTTTCCCTTCCTGAGACAACAAGGCCACAGAGGTGGTTCACAGGAGAAAGCCTGCAGAGGGCAGTGTCCTAGGAGAGAGCATTCGCAGCTTGACAAGAGTGAGGCTTCCTGCCTTCACTGGCTGACTCAGTGCCTCTCTAATGCCCTCCCTGTTGCAGCAGAATCCCTTGAGTCACTTGCAGCACTCATTCCAGGCCCCATTAGTCACTACCCATCTCAAACTCTACTTCCTTAGCTCCTTTTGTTCCTACCTGGCTTCTACATCTATGCCTGCTCCATACTCTTCTTTTCAAGCCCCACATCAGACCACTGCCACTTCTAGCACCTTTATCCTGGTCCTCAAGGCCAACTTCCTGTTGATAGTCAGGAACAGCTAAAAATAACCTAGCAGGTCAGGAACAGGGAAATGGTCCACTTAGTCACGGTGCTTTCCTAGGCAATATCATACGGCCATTCAAATTGGCAGTGTATCAGACTTCTTAATGATACAAAAAGATAGCCCTGATAAACTAACAAAGCTGACTTTCAGGTAAAATGTGTAGTGTGATTCAATTAACATTGTTTTAAATGTATGTGTGTATATATGTATTTGGTGCAGCGTCTCACTATGCAGCTTGGACTCATAGAGATCCTCTGGTCTCAGCCTCCCCAGCACTTGGGTTATAGGCATGTACCACCATACCTGGTTTCAGTGCCCTGCCAGGCATGCCCAGGGTTCCAAGGCCAGTATGGCATGTGGCACATTGGAATGGAACCTGGGTCCTCACCCTTGCCAGGCAGGTGCTTAGACCACTGAGCTATCTCCCCAGGCCTGTATCATTTCTTAATGATGATTATTTCTCAGTCATGACATTTGACTGACATTAACTTATCTTTTTTATATATTTCTATTTTTATACAATGAATATAGATTTTAAAATAAGGGAAAGGTTCAAACAATCTGAAAACAGAAGATCTGGATAAATAGAACATTTCTTTCTCTGAAAATCTTTTCTGTTCCACTTGTGTGATCATTTCCTTCCTTGTGTGGTGTTTTGTTCAGAATTCTATTATTAGTGACATTAATCTCTTGTGATTATGAGATGAGAGACTGTTTCCTCTCCTGATAGTGATCGTGCTTTAGAATTTGTGGTAAAAAGAGACTTAGGATAAAATCAAAGACTTTTTTTTCTTTGCTGTGAATTGAAACTAAGCACACACTAAAGCAAGAATTTTACTGCTAAGCTACATTTTTAGCTCCAAATCCATTCTTTTTTATATTGATTTTATTGAGAAAGAAGTAACAATGAGCAATGTGTTAATTATTATAACTGTCCTATTAACCTGCTTTGAAACTGTCCCAAATCCATTCTTAATGAATATTCATAAGAAGAATCAACTCAAGAGAGAGACAGACACTGACCAATTGAATGATAAACACTACAATTCAAGCAGGAGAAACTGTAAGGGAAAATTCATGGTTACTAAAATTAAAGGGTGATTAAGAAAAGGCATTCTCTCAACCAAGCAAGGGTGTACATATTTTCTGGGAGAAACAGGGAACTCACTCTCAGACACATACTTTCTAAATTGACAGAAGGACCTGAGGACCAAAGTTATTGTCTTTGAGGAGGTGCCTGAAGGACCTAGGTGACTACTAATCCTGATATGTCAACTTCAATGGATTAAGAAACACCTAGAGGATCACAGGATAAGGTCTTGTGGGTGTCTGAGTGGGTCATGGAGGCTGGTCTTAGCACTAGATGTGATCCCTTGCACCGCTCTCCTGCACCCTTCCCAGGTGCATGAATTAAGCAGGCTTTCTCGGTCACACCCTCCCAGCACGATGTGTCTGCCTTGGAGCCAGCTGACTATGAATAGAATTTCCCAGACAGTGAGCTAACTCAACCCTTTCTTCCTTTGAATTATGACTATTAGGGATTGTGTCCAACCATGAGAAAACAAACTAATACAAACTGAGCAAACAATTTCTCAGGGAGAAAAACATCAAGAGAGAAGCACTAACTGTTTCTGTCAATGAAGTAATAGAAATTTGTGGTACAATTATCTTAGCTATCATATATATATATATA
>NW_004524674.1:2657549-2659537 GCF_000260255.1 Octodon degus | reverse complement strand
AGTTCAGTGTGAGGGTGTGAGTATATACAGCGCTGAAAGATGGCAACTCTCAGAGAGGTAGGAGGAGAGGCAGGAGGACAAGGCAGGGTTCTATCAGATGGTCAGGCATACAGAGAACCTATAGTGCATAGTAAATGGAGATGAGATCGGGCAGTCAGCAGTCACTAATGACCACCATTCTTTAGCTGAGTGAATGTGCCCATGATCTGGACAGGTGAGTTTATGGGACTGACAAAGGAGCTGAGAGGCAGCAAGGATCTTCACAGAGCTGCCCCAGTGACTCTACATGCTAATCTCTGCTGCCCACCCTCAGTTAGTTGGAGTCTCTTCACATAGCTACAAAATCTAATGCAGAAAGTGAACCCCAGGAGCTGAATCTCTGTCCAGACACAATCCTTGTTCCTTGGAAATAAACCATCACCTGAGTCAGGAGCTTCCATCCTGAATCTCATACGAATAGTGGAATAAGTCCAGAAAGTATGGTGGCCACGGCAAGTCCCACTTGGTCCCACTGCAGCACTTCTGTGCTGGAGGCAGCCTGGGAGAAAAATTATTCTCCATCTTCTTCACTCTACCATGGCTTAACAGTCCAAATAGGATGTACAATATTGATGTCCCAAACAAGTCACATGCTCCATACATATCTAGCACTTTTCTACTATCAGGATGTCAGTAAGGCATTTAGGCTGTCAGGATGTTCAATGTTCTCCTCAGTTTACCTCAAGGTACAGAACACTGCTGCAAATCTCCTGGGCACATTGGTGAGAAAGCTATATCTCAGAGAGATGGGGTACCCTCAAAGAACACCTGTCTTCAAGAAAATGGAGATGACAGCCCCTTGGGACATGTACTTCCTGATGTCACTTGCATGGAACCGTCTTCCTCTGCTACATGTCTTCAGTAGCTAGGGAGCAGATGCCCCAAGCAGAGTCCTAGGGAGATGGGTTGGGGGAGGTAGTGCAGGAAGAAGGCTGTGGTGGTCTGAGGGGTCAGTGGGTGATCATGTTCTTACTCCATATGCTGCTTCAGGCAAGGGCAAAACATCCAGCACATCCAGGGTACGAGGCCCAGGACCAATACCATTGCATTTGATTCTAGCAATCTAAGAGCTCTACTGAACTGGATTTCATCTTGGAAATAGTTATAGAAATATTTCTTTCTGCCATACTCAGATAAGCCCAAGACTTCTATCAATGTGGGCACTACAAAGAAGAAATGAGCTTCTGTGGACCAGTATTCCAAGCTGTAATTAGCAAGGAAGCCCTGGGAAATACGGTTTTCCCCAGCAAACTGACCAGACTCTCGCTGTGGCCATCTCCAGGGCAGTCACAGATTGGACTGTTTGTTTTTCAAGACCAATTTTGGCTCATCCACATATTCAGGATGAAAGGCACCTGTTCTGGCTCTGACTGAGATACAATCTGACTAGTGAAGGCTGCAGAGCCAGCTGAGTCTTTTGCTACACTCGTTACCATGCACCTGACCAGCTCTCTGCAGCTGAAGTAGAAGACATTCTGGAAACAGTCCCTATCTGGCCATCCTTCCCTGCAAACTCCCCTCACATCTACCTGGCCAGTCCTGACTTACCAATTCCAGCAGTTGCATGCAGGATGCATGTGTGAGGTTCTTCCTGAGTCCTAGCTCCTGGACCAAATAAGTCCTAGATTTCAACCAAGTCTCCTTGCTCTTCTACTGCACTGTGACACCAGCTTTCCCTGATCCAGGAAATTTGTGTACCTATCCTGATTCTGCACTACTTTCCTGGTTCTGTACTCCACTCAATACTTAGAACCCAGTTCTGCAAACCCCAAGGCATCTGGCAATTGATGACACTGGGAGGAGGGGAGGGAAGGCAACCTAGAAGACCGAGAGAGACACGGGAGGAAGTCAGATTATGTGGGGGTGCTGCCAAAGGGCTCAGCACAAATCAAGAAGGGTTATGGGCTGTGAGGATTGGGAGGCTAGAAGAAAGGGAAGATGAAGCAAGA
>NW_004524674.1:2654881-2656439 GCF_000260255.1 Octodon degus | reverse complement strand
ATTAACCACTAAGAAGAATATATGCAGTGTATTATTTGTTGAAACTGTACTTCTGATTTGATTTGAACTTGTCTCATTGCTATCTGTTTATCAATAAAACTGTAGGAAAAAAAATAAAAAAAATAAAATAGAACCCCCCCCCCAAAAAAAAGAAAGGGAAGATGGAAGAATCCAAGAATTGTGGATAGCGGCCAGGGTGTGAGTGACACCCACTGTCCTGTGTTCCTCAGATTCTTCCATATCGTGAATCCTGTACTTTTCAAATAAGCCTTTTGTAGAGAGAAAACAGAGTAATGGGCTCAGAGCTCAAGATTGAATTTTTAGAAAATTCAAGCTTAATCCTGGGATACTAAACAGGGAGACTAACTCCAAGTTGGCTGCAGCAGGAAGCCAAGTCACTGAAAAGAAACTCCAGAACATGGCTTTGGAGGTGAGAAGCCAGGTCTATATCACAGTGGGTGCAAACACATACAACATACAGGTGTATGCATCACCCTGCCACTCATACACCACAGCCTTTCTGCAGAGTCAGAGTGAAGATTCTCATGGAAGGCCCTTCAAGCTGAGACTCTGACTCTTGGGAAGGGTGGATTCCCTGTGACTGCCAGGGAAGCTTCTAAATAAAAGGCAATAGATTCAGGTCACAGGAAATTTCCAAGCTCTAGTAGTTCTGAGGGAGCTTCCTGATGCCCACTGTTCATCATGCCATGCCATGAGGACCTGATACAGGCATCCCAGACCCAGGGGTCGTGTGGGTGAACTAACAAACATTTTACCCACAGTTAAACAGCCTTTGGAAGGCATCAGGGGAGCTAAGCACATATGTTCTATTTCTTTTTCTCAAATTATCAGATCTTGGAAACTCTAGGGTAAAGAATTACATTATCGAACTCACTTTCTGTCATTAAATAACACTCTGGAGATGCCTTGACTTCCCCTAGTCTGGAAGAGTCCAAACTAGCAGGGATCCAGCCCACAGTTTTCTTAGAAACTGAATCTTTGAATGCTGATTCATTTCTCTGAGCTTCAATCTGCTCACATATTAAATGGGAGATTTTTTTAAATATATATTTAAGACAGGGTCTATAGTGTCTACAGGGTCTCACTATGTAGATCAGACTCATAGTGATTCTCCTGTTTTCAGCCTAGGATTACAGGCATGCAACATGACGCCCAGTCTCAATCACCATCTCAGCATGGCCCACAGGCGAGGCTGGCACGGCATGCAGGGAATCGAACCTCGGCCACTTGTCTGCCTAAGCAGATGCTTTAGTTTGCTGAGCTATCTGGCCAGCCCTTAAATGGAAGATCTTAAGTTTGCTGAGAGGATCCAATTCATCCAAAGCTCCTAGGATACTCCATATGTGAACTCTTATTCACACTATTTTCTTTTCTCACCCCCCAGCCTGTTCTGCTCTCAGGGTCTTTATTTCAGTGAAAGCCTGCTCGATCCCCAAACTTGGATTTTCTTGGAATTTTATTTTCTTCTCAAATCTCATACTCAATCTAAGGTCTCTATTCCTATCTTTTAACAAATTACCACCAGGTTTGGTCCCTT
>NW_004524674.1:2652691-2653636 GCF_000260255.1 Octodon degus | reverse complement strand
ATAGGTAGATGCTATGTGCAGGCTGAGGGCTGCCCTAAGTTTCCCACTGGGTGGAGCCACTCAATAGCATTTTCTTTGCCTGCGGGTTGTATTCACTCTTGAGATTTATTTCTGAATGTGCTCCTTTTTAGAACACGTGAGTAGGGTGGGTCAGCATTTACTCCATGGGGTGCTTAGCATATGTACCTGGGAGCAGGGCAACTGTTCAAGTCAAAGCATATCCTCAGCTATGTAGAATTGTAGCAGAAAGAAACAGTCCATGAATTCTGTGCAGGAGGGCTTGGAGTGGGGGAACAGTATGGGAAGTGAGCGGCTCATCACCTGTGTGCTGTAGGTGCTTTCAAACCTGACCCTTGAGAAAATCATAAGCAATAGATCTCACTGCTCAGGGCAATGCTGTGGACCACTGTGCCCTCCACAGTGTAGTTCTCTTTGTTTAAGATTGAGGGGGGCTTGGCTGAGCCTCCCCTCCTCATCACTCTCTCTCTTTGCTGTCACTGTAATAGGGCAAGCCCAGAGCCCCAGAATTATGATTGTTCCTTGTTTCCTGACATGCAGAGTAGCTCAGTCCCAAACAATAGCTCCCCTTTCAAGATGGCTCCTGGTTATAGCTCTACAAGATACAGCAGAGTCTGCAATGGATTTCTCCAGTCAAGTGAGCCTGCCATGCAAGAGAAAGCAGTTTGAGAGCAGCTTGTACACCGGAATTAAAGCTTGCAAGACCTGCAGCTAGCACTTCCTCTCGGGGCTTTCCTGGTAATTGCAGAATCAAGTGCTCCTCCCTGGGAGATAGGGCTGGCTTTGAAGAGTTTTGTACTTTTCTCAGATTTACTTTCTGCCTCTCTGTGATGTTTTAGCTTTTGTGTCACCTCTTCTTTGATTCCCAGAGTGCTTTTTCTCTTTTTGTCCTTAGAAAATAGTTTCTCCATTGCCACCTTGACTCTT
>NW_004524674.1:2650550-2651598 GCF_000260255.1 Octodon degus | reverse complement strand
TTTCCTATAAAACCCCAAGCTCCTGTCACCCCTCAGGACAGATCTTAAACCTCCCTATCTGTCCTTCTTGTACATTGATTAAATTTCTTTTCTAGCCTTTTGCTAGTGCTCGTCTTTTTGTCTGCCACACTGGATGGAGGCCAGCACTGTCTGTATGGCCCTTCCCATCTACAAATAGAATGTGAACTCTCACAAGACACGAGTGAGCCAGTTTTGTTGACTGGTCAATTCTCTGTCCTTAAAACAGGAGTGGGCCACAATCTGAAAACAATAAATGCTTTTTTAAAAAAATAATTTTATTGAGAAACAAATAGCAACAAGATAGCTTCAAAACCAATCTGTAAGACAGTTTCAATGATAAATGCATTTCACATTGTTGTCTCAGTGGTTATTCATTGTACAAGATGCAGACATGACATCCTCAAAGGTGGCTTTTGGTCTCTTTTTTTTCCTTCTTCCATGCAGCTGCTTATGCTGGCCATCAGAGGGCACTCATGTACTGTCCATGCACTGAAACCAGCTCGTCCCCTGGAGGACCAGTTGATGCTCTTCCTTGGGGGCTTGGAGTTAAATAGTTAACCTGTTTTTGGCACCTGTTGTCTTTGCTCTTTTTCTCCCGGACCATATAAGAGCACTTTTAAACCCAGTTTTGGAGCTTGACTGTAGTGGATTAGACATAAACAACATAAACAGGCTGCTGCCAGAGACTGAATTAGATCAACAGGTACGCTGGCTGCCTGAGGAGGTAGGGAGCCATAGCAAAGTCTTAGAGAGCAATCAAGAGAGTTAGCAACCAGGTAAAATCCAGATATATTGATACTTGGAATAATAAGAGAAATAACAGTGATTGAGCTCAGCAGCACCAAATAGCTTAGAGTAGGAGGCAAATCTTCCCATCAGTGGCCTGAGAGAAAGAATCCTGGTGGACTCTAAAAAGACATGTGCTGCTACTGGGCATATGTGCTGGCTGAACAGAAAGAAAGCCTGAGCTCTTCACAGCAAGCCAGTGGGGTGAGGTTTTCAATATTTCCCAGTGCATTTAGGCAGT
>NW_004524674.1:2648199-2649420 GCF_000260255.1 Octodon degus | reverse complement strand
TGTGGTACTGGGGATTGAGCTCAGGACCTTGTGCTTGTCAGGCAGACATTTATTCTACTGAGCTATCTCCCTGGAACCCCAATAGTTTGTCAGTGGATTTCTCCAAAGTTAGTGTGTTGCAGGCTTAGACAAAATTGTAGACTAAATGTCAGTATTTTTTCTCTCTCTTTTTTTAAAATACAATCTAGTCCATCCATTCTCCTTCCTCCTATGTGCCTCTTCTTTCTCTTTCTTTTAATCTTTCCTCCAGTGTGGAATGAAGGAGATATCAAGATGCAGTGCCACTTCCGTGGTTTGGAGTAACTAATCTATGAACTTGAATGGTGTATGCCTAAATAAATAGTAAAAAGAAAAGCAGTGATTTTCCAAAGAATGCTGGCATTGATTTTGGAAGAGCAGGGCACTGGAATAGGAGGAGCAGAGCACTATGGCGGGAATACGTGTGAGATAGTACCC
Source organism: Octodon degus (assembly GCF_000260255.1). Taxonomy (NCBI): domain Eukaryota; kingdom Metazoa; phylum Chordata; class Mammalia; order Rodentia; family Octodontidae; genus Octodon; species Octodon degus. The sequence continues at coordinate 2,648,964 of NW_004524674.1, read as the reverse complement.
TATCAATGTAATCAGAGATATTGCTGCGAGGGCATATTGCTGTGAGGGCAAGCTTGTGAATAAAAATTCAAGGAGGATTGCATAAGATACTCTGGAGTCATAATATTTGGTCAAAATGACTAATAGCAGGATTAATCACCAGTCCAAGGTTGAGTAGCCAGTTGCTGGACAGATGTCTTTGGAGAATTACTTTTTGTACCAGGTTTCTGTGACCTCTGGGCAAACTTTTGGGTCCTTTATGATAGCCACATCAGGCGAGTGTATGTAAGAACCCTTCCTGAAGTCTTCTGTTTTATTGACATTTGGTGTGAGGGTTAACACAGGCAACTCTATTTTGATTTTAACAACATTCACATTTCTTTCTCAACAAATATCTATTATCTATCTATCTATCATCTATCTATCTATCTATCTATCTATCTATCTATCTATCTATCTATCTATCTATCTATCTCTCCACATTGCAACTTCCAAGAGTATACATAATGTCCAAAGGACAGTTAATTTATATCACTTACAGTAGAACACACCCTTTCTTGCTCAGAATTCCCATTTGACTTTCTTAACTGCATTTAACATCCAGTGAAAAATGGTGATCCAGTTCCTGCCTTACATACAAAGCCTTAACCAATCAGATCCTCCTAGATTCCAAGCAAACCACTTCCCAGAAGGAAGAAATCATGGATGAGCCTTTAAAAATCCGTTTCACCTTGAAAACCTGCCAGAATTTATAGGCAATGGAAAGATTTGTACAAAGAATTCTTA
>NW_004524674.1:2576312-2647148 GCF_000260255.1 Octodon degus | reverse complement strand
AGTATGCAATAGAAATATATGAAATAAAGTTGTTCCCTTGACTTTTGCTCCCAGCCCACCTGCTTCCCAAGGGTGATCTTGGATACATACATAAACATTACATACATGTGTTCATGTTAAATGAAAAACCCACATGAATGCAATTACTTTTCTAGACACTGCACAGGTGAACAATTTTTTTTGAGACTTAATATTTTCTGTTTGTTTATGGATCTTTATGTTAACACAAATAAATCTAAATTATTCTTTTCCTATTTTTCATACTGGTATAATACTTTATAGTTTGGGTGTACTGTAATTTCTTTAATCCATTTTGTTGGAAATCTACTTTGTTTTCACTAGAATTTTCTGTTACAAAACATGCTTCCATGACCAACTCTGGAAACATTTTTGAGGTTTTAGGTATGGAACCTAAGACCTCACATGTGCTGGGTCAATGGTCTACTACGGAGCTACCCACACAGCCCTGAGGACCAACTTTGTACACATGTAAACCTTTCTGTACATGTGTGAAGACCTCTAAAGGACAGATCCCAAGAAAGGAAATTTCTGGGTTGCAGGTGTCATGCATTTAAAAATATTGATTTAGGAATGTGTTTTTCTGGGGAACTCACTTATATTTCTTTTCAAACACTGTATCAAGTAACTTTACATTTATATCTATGCCTCCTTTAAATTTATATCTATGCCTCCTTAGTTCATCTTTTAGGAAGCTTTCTGAGTCAAGTATTTTTTTTTTTTTTTTTTTGCCTTTCTTAAAAATTGGTATGCTACGTTCAACCTCAAAGCATTTGATTTGTGTAACACCTCCACTCCTGGCTTCCTCTTACCACCTCCTTAATCTCACTTTTTACTTTGCTTGATATGTGTGCTACCTTAATACAGTACTTATTTTTTTCCTATATCTTTCTATGTATGTAAAATTTGCACCAGATCTCTCCAGAACAAGGTGGGGTGTGAGGGAGGAAAACAACCGCATTGTGGGTTTTGCCAACAGTCCTGGGTGCAGAAGGGACAGGTAACCAATAATTAAGATCTCTACTGAGACAGCTTTGGTTCTGCCCAGGCCCTTGGGAAGCCAGCTCAGTTGCCCAATGCTTTCCTAAGACTAAGCTTTTCATTCCTAGTTTTTAGTGAGAGCCAGATATATGATTCCAGATCCCAGTCTTGTGGATTGCCATCCCTTCATTGGGGTGAAATGTGTGTTCTTGAGGGTGACAGCCTGGTATTCTGCCTCCAACAGTCTTGTCTTGTCACCCCAACCTTTTAGAAAACTGGCTTTAAAAGACCATTGGGATGCAGGTGGGGTGTGAGCTTGGCCCTGCTCCAGGCTTCACACCATGGAGGCCCAAGCCTCTTGGAAGACACTTGCATCCACTGTATCTGGTACACTGATGCCCATTCTCTGCATCTGCAGGCTTTTGAAGTAGAAGACACAGAAATTGGATGATGAACTTGGAGCATATCCAGCTCCATTGATGTCATTGTAAAGGGGATTTAACTGTGGCAAGAGAGGCTGGGATTAGCTCCAGGGGAGGACTTCTGCCTGGTGAGAGAGATGAGCATGGAATTCTCTTCAAGAAGTCTTTAAGAATGGGCCAAATCTCAGCCATCAAGGGCTTAGAGTGGATAATTAATGCAGTCACGGTGACAGCCCTGCTAAACCTCTCTAGAAAACTACAAATCTGGATGTCAACTGGGCATTAAACTGCATTACTCCAGCTTCTTTCTCTTAAAAAATCTGGCATAAGCCACCAGGTGGCAATAATTCAACAAAAATAAGACTTAGAGCTGGGAATAAAAGCATTAAAAGTGTACTGGATGGTTGTGGGGTCAAGAGCTGGAAATCTTTCTGCAAATCCAGTGGTCTCATGGAGTAGGCTAGTGAAGGGGGCATTAGAGGGGCTTGGGGCTCTAGTTCTTCCTGTACAGGCCCTGGAGAGAAACTTAGAAGGATGCAAAGGATGCTTCCTGAGAAGGAAGCAGACACAACTCATGGTGACATTGTGGGCCTCTCAGGGACCTTGAGCTGTGCTCTGTTCATCCTTGCTCAGATCAAAGACAGGCTCCCTCTTTGCAATGGATCTTGGGCAGATGAAATAGGTCCCCTTCCTCAGACTGATGTGGCTGAAAGCAGTCAGACCAAAGTCTGACTCATCTGCAGGGTTTCTTCCAGTTCACAGAGGCTTGTACATGTGGGATAAAGCCAAAGGAGATGCCACTGTTTTTTATGAAGTCTTGCCTGTCTATCCTGTAGACCAGTGGTGATCAACCTATGACAAAGAAGTTATACATTTCTTTTGAGGCAAAATATCTTCATGTATAAGTTGTTTTTTCTAAGATGAAACCTTAGTATTCAGGTTCAATTGCAGTCTTGGGACTTGGAGGTAAATAAATGGGTTTGGGTTTCAGTTTGGGCACTTGTCTATAAAGATTCACCATCACTGTTTTAGACTATAACTTCTCAAGGGATCGAATCCTTCTTGCACATGACCACACTCTCAGGATTTAATACAGTGCATTGGTTATAAAAAATCAGAATTTAATTATGCATTTTTTAAACAAAGAAATAAGTGAGTCACAGGACAAGAAAAATGTGGGCTGATTGGAGCTGTCCAGGTCTCTTGTCAATTATCAACACCTGGCTTTCTTTGGTGGTTTGGCTTCCTAGGGCTTTGATACAAGCTGTAAAACTTTATTATTAATATATGCTATGCATATGACTTCCTTGATGTTCTTACGGAGCTCTTGAGGGCTACCGAGTAGCCTACTGAGTTAGGTACAAAAGAATAATTCCTTTAGCACAGAATCAAATAGGTTAAATTCCTCTTTCCTCCTCTGTATCTATGGTATTTTCAGTTCCCAAGTCCTGCCTCATCCTGGAGGCAGGAGCAAAGGTGTATGGTGGGAAAGCAGCAAAGGATGATACTGGAGAAGCAAGCTAGGGCCAGTTTGTAAAGGCCTGAGGCTTGAATTCCCCGGACAGGGAGTGCACTTTGTCTATCTCTGAGTGCTCACAGAGTGCTACAAAAATTCCAGGTCCAAAGTTAGTAATTAACAAAAGATGTGTAACTTCTAATTGTGCAGGACCAGAAAGAGGATACAGAATGTGTGTCTGGCTCCAAGCTCAGCCCTCTGGGATGGCTCAGCTAATGCTCTCTGAGAAGGAGAAGGTGAAGGATCCTTCTTTCTCTCGGTTTCATTTTTGGCTGCATTTACTCACATCTGGATTGATTAAAAGATCCAGTTCTTGGATTTTCTGGGTTGCTTTTTTTTTTACACTCCGATGTTTACTTTTATTTTTTTCTGGGTTGCTTTTGATTGCATCAGGCTTCCATGGAATGCAGGTGAAGGGCAGGGGATGGGAAGGCGAGAATTGGGAATGCAGCATGAAGCTCAGAGAGTGAGTCCAAGAGCGCAGACTGCCACTGGCAAGAGATTATGAGGAGATGGGCTTCTGCTTTCCTTCTGCTTTGCTTAGAAACTGGTAGGTGAAGAGAGATGGCATTTCAGAGGTATCTGTGAAGATAACCAAATAGATGGTTCAGGGAGGGGTTAGGGGAAAATGACTCTAAGTTGGCCCTGGTGTGATGCAGGGAGCCCTGATATTGGTTCCCAGTGTACACTTGCAGCAAAAAAGATCCCAGGGCCAGGCACCACCAGGCAGGGCCCTGAGTATCAAAGGAAATCCTCACCTAAGACTCAGTTCAAATGTCCTCTTGCTAGAAACTTCTCATTTTCCAAAGCACTATGTCTCAGTTACTCTTCTCTCATTGCTGTGACAAATACGCAAATCCTAAATGAAGGAAGAGAAGCTTTATTTAGCTCACAGTTACTGGAGGTTTCAGTCCATACTCAGCTGGCTCCGAGGCAGAGTGCCACATGGCAGAGGGTAGCAGCTCATGGTGGTGGCAAAGACAAAGAACAAAAGGGGAAGTGGCAGGCTCTCTGCCCTAGGCTGGGGGTAGTACTCACACCCACAATCCCAGTGGATCATGAATTAATCACAAACTCTAGTAGTCTGGTCTATGACTGCATGAGGCTCTGGGGGGACAACTAGACACAAACCGTAACATACTAGTTCTTCTTTATGCTCACACAAATTATTTTATGCTCTAGAGGGTTGTGTATGTGTCAGCCTCCCTGCCTCCCACAGCACGAACAACCTGAGAATAAGAAACACAGCTTATTTGTCTATGTTTAATGCTCCCTTCTTCCCATTAACTAGCAGAATACCTGGCATCTACTGAGTAACTGATAAGGATTTGAAGAATTTAAAAATTATTTGAGACCACAGGATGGACAGAGAAGACTATACTATGGGAATAGATTTTTCAGTCTAAAAGGACAGAAGCTAAGAAAGGACACAGCAGGAATTTCTAAAACACTGGTGAACAAAGGGTGTTACAGGAACATTTGGCATATACTTGACCATTGGCCCCAGGACCAGTCACTGTCCCTCGTCGTTAGATCCATCTGCCTTTCTCCTGCATGTGGGGTCTCCCACGCTGCTGGCACCTGGCCCAGCTCTAGGTCTGGCAGGATACTGGAGAGTGAGAGGAACAGGGCAGGCATCTTCTCTACACTCTCTTCCCTGGGCAAGAAAGACCTTTTCTGGTCACAGCTGCATCTACACAGCCTCTGCACATCCCCTCCTTTTGTGGTTTTACCTCCTGCTGGCAACTTCTGCTGTGGCTCTGGCTCTCGCTGGCTGGCTGTGGCTTCTGGTTTTGGTAGTTCCTCCATCTCTCCATGTCCTGCAGTCATGAAGGATATATATCTGCTGCTGCTAATTTGGGGGTTGCTTCACAACCCCCTTTTTTGTACATTAGTCCTTCTAGTCTTAGTGTGGTGTCTCTATTAAATTCCTTGACATGGGAATATTAGACTTGTTTCAGACTTTTTGCTTGTTTGTTTGCTTGTTTGAGAAAGTCTCACTATACAGCTGAGGTTTGAATTCATTATGTAGCCAGGCTGGGTTCAAACTTGTGGTAGTTCTCCTACCTCAGCTTCCCAAGTGCTAGTATTACAAGTCTACATTACTATGCATAGCTACAGTCTTCTTTTTTTTTCTTCTTTTACATTATTTTTAATGGAAATGCAGTAATTGCATTATTAACAGAGTACTGAAATTTTACTGCTGACACTGGCAGGCAAAGGCTCAAGCCTTGGGTTCTTGGACCAACCTCTGACCTTAGTGCTATAAATAGGGGTCTCTCACTTCGAACACAGGGTCCCTGCAAGGTGTTCATTGGTGGCCCTCATGAGAACCGGTGTCTCTTCCTGCTGTTCAAGGCCTCTGGCTTCTTCATCCAACCCTTCTACAGCCTTTTATTCTTCTAAAGGAGGATCTTGAATCCTGGAAGAGTAGAGTGAGAAGTTTGGTGCAAGACCTTAATCTCCATGTGGGTGCTATTTCCAGGGTGCTAGTTGCCTTCTGTGCCCTGACACTTAGAAGAGAAGTATTTGAAATGCACTGAAAGGGAGGTAAACTTTAGGAATTTAATCTGCCAAGAGCTGGTGCCCGTAGGAAATAAAAAACCCTTCCTGAGAGGTCTGGCCTAACTCGACAATTAATCTGTGAAAGATTATTAAGGGGAATGAGTTTCTCTTGTGGGCATTTCTGCTGCCCAGTGGTGTAACACACATCAGGAAACTGTGTCAGAGCCAGACCTGGGGCTGACAGGCCAATACTGAAGCTCTAAGTCCTTTGCAGGCTGGCAGGAGTGTGAGGAGACTCGCCGAGCCTCTGGTGGAGGGATTGAGATTAGACCAGTGGGGCTGAAAATGGATGGATGGGTGATTCCACGACAGTAAACCAGGACCAGGTGAAAGCTTCCCCTGGTGTTGCAGAATGACAACATTTATAGCTTTAGTTTGACAAGTAAACATGACTTTCATTGAGCAAGAAGAAGAGAAATAAATCCACTAAGAGAGAGCAAAAAAAAGAGGTCTGAGTGGAGATAAAAAAAAGAGTATTTCTATAAGGGTCACTGAGGAGGTAGCATAACAGGAAAGTCAGGCACTCAACACGCAGGGCACTGATGCTCACCCTGCACGCAGGACCTTTTGGCTTCATGTGTCAGTGCCTCCACCTGCCAGGGGCACAGGAACACAGAGGCAGGAAAGACACGTTTCTGCTGTCTGGGAGCTTATGCTCTGGAGCAGAGGACCACAGGTCAGAGTGACAGGTCCTCTGGTGTGTGGGCCTAGATGCCTGCGGTGGAGGCTGGAAGGATCACTTGAGCAGGAAAGCTTGATGGAAGGGAGTTCTCCAGGGAGACTTAAAAGATGCACCATGGTTATGCAGGAGGAAGGGAAGCAGAGTGCTGGGGAAGGTACTGCAGGTATCTGAAGACCGGTAGGTACCCAAAGGCTGAAACGAAAGGGAGAATTGGGTATGCTATGGGCCATGGGAGATGGGCACTGATGTTAGGAGTAGTTGAAGAAGCAACTGCTGGAGGAAGGTGCCCTGAAAGACTCAGTGTGGGGAGACTCGACTGTGGGCTGTGAGAAGCTGACAGAGCCAGATGGTGGGGGGAGGATACAATCAGACTCATAGTTTAGAACGATTATCCTGGCTGCCACAGGGAAGCACCATCAAGGAAGGGTAAGATTGATGGTAATCCACCCATTAACTGCTTCCTGACAGACATCACAGCTTTGCTGTGGACCCTTTGCTTTGTGTTCAGCTGTAACAGTGAGGCAGATAGTTGAGGACTGTATTGTCCCTAACCAGGTTCCATGAGGGCTCCACGGGAGCTCACTCTGGCACTGAGAACGTGGTTGTAGAGAATGGCCTTGGGGACAGAAATGCGACAAGTCAGTTGATCAGGCTTGAGATTGGCACCCCAGCTCACACGCAGAGTTCTCTGTTCTCTGCAGCCCATCACGGGCAACGTGGTATGACTCAGTGGGATGAGGGCTTTGCAGGTGGAGGCAGAGGTTTAATGGCTGCTGATGAGTTGTGAGAGTGAGGGTTTTTCGGGAATGTGGGTGAAGGAGGCATCTCTATACAGCTAAATTCCTTTATTAACTTAATGAGTTTGGCTGCTTTCCTGGAAATGCAAGTGCCATTTGGCACCATCACTGCTGCTTCAGAAAGGGTGTCATTAAACTAAGAAACTGTAGGAATGCACAATAGCGATAAACGAAGAAGCTGCTCGGGAGATTGCACAGCATCACACAGACTTCACAAGGGCTTCGGATGGAGAATGCTCTTGCTTAAGGCTGGCACCCAGTGAGATGCTGGTGGAAATCCACTAGTTACCTGGATCATCCAATCCACATAGGTGATGTTGGGTGCAACTGGGAAGCCATTTTAAGGGAGTCAAAATTCCTCCCAGCCATAATTTTTTCTCTGTCCCTAATACATGCTCAAGTCCAGGTTTCTGCCTCTGTTGTGTGTGTGTGTGTGTGTGTGTGTGTGTGTGTGTGTGTGTGTGTGTTTTCCGTAGTAAGGACTGAACCTGGGCACTTGTGCATGTTAGGCAAATGCTCTGCCGTGAAACTATATCCCCATCCCAAGTCAAAGTTGCTGAAGACAGGACAGAATAGACATTCTATGTTCTTTCTATGCCCCAGCTTTACCAGCTTTTCTGGTGGTTTCTAGATCCACTGAAGGGAAATACTTCATGTAGACACCAGATCAGATTTGGGACCCTACAGCTAATGTAGATAGATCCCTGGATGGCTTGAGAAATCTATCTTTCTTGTTTTTTTTTTTCCTTGATATGAGAGGTATGTTAAAATTAGGAGGAGACTTTGGAGTTATTGGGCCTTTCAATTTATACTATCATTGTGAGATTCTGTCTCTGAACCTAGTTTAGACCTGAGAATTGGCTGTCGACATCATATGGCAATAAAACCTTTCCTGTTGACATCAGCTAAATGATTTTGTCTTCTTGCAAGTGATACCATGTCCCCAGGAGCCATCATGGCAGATAGAATAGGTCCCAGTGGCCATAAAACCATCTCCTGCTGACCATTTGTTACATGTCAATCATCTTAGTTCTCACAGCAAGTCTGTAGTGGTGATATTAGGCTCTTGAAGGCCAGAAGTGGAGGCTCAGAGAGGTTTAGATATAAGCAAAACCCACTCAGCTAGGTGTGGCAGTGCATACTTGTAATTCCAAACACTTGAGAGGTTGAGGCAGGAGGTTGGCAAGTTTGAGGTCAGCCTGGGTAGTGCTCCTACATTCAGTCCTCAGTTCCCTAGTCTCTGTCTGTCTGTCTGTCTGTCTGTCTGTCTGTCTGTCTGTCTGTCTGTCTGTTTCTGTCTCTGTCTCTGTCTCTGTCTCTTTCTCTGCCTCTGCCTCTCCCTCTGTCCCTCTGTCTCTGTCTCTGTCTCTCTCTCTCTCTCTCTTACAATACACACATACACACACACACACACACACACACACACCACTCACAGGTAAGTAGTGAAGGTAGAGTAGAACTCTATCTTACACATAAACTAGAGCCCTTCTCCATGGATTAGTAGAGTCATCTGAATCTGGGTTTGAGTTCAACCCACCTGAGAAAAGAGTCTGTGGCTCCCTCCACCCCTTCTTGGCTTCCATCCCAGGCAAGGATTCCACACGGTTGGGTGCTTTTATAAAATTTTTATTTTTCAATTACATGCTCATTGTAACAAATCCAAACAATATAAAAGTGGATAAAGTAGGTAGAGAAAGGTCTTTCCAGGCCCTCCCAGTCTGAGGCCTTTTTCTATGCCTGTGTTCACATGGATTGTGGTTGACGGTGCCAACCCTGAGGCCAGAGTGCCTGCCTCTCTCTGCACTCACCACTTACTGACTGCACAGCCCTGGCAATTTTATTTAAAGCAGTGCCTCAGTTTCTCCATATTCAATGTAGGTTAAGAGCCTTTATCTCATGAAGTAGCTCTAAAGATTAAATATTTATATGTGTCTGGAAAACAATAAATATTCAATAAATCATCAGCTCTTTTTATTGTATATGGTATTTAAAATCCAAAATGAGTATTAACACTATACATATTGTGCCACAGCCTCCTTTTCACTTTACAATGTGTTGTAGATTTCTTTCCAAGTCTGTGCATATGGTGCTTCTTTAATGGTTGTGGAGAATTTTATTTGTAAGGATATACTATAATTTATTCATTCAAATATGGACATTTAAATTACCTGCACTGTTTTTTTTTCTTTTTTTCCATTGCAAACAATGTTATACCTTTGTATAGTCTTACGAATACCATGAAATTATAGAATGGGATAAAAGAATGTTAAAATATAGACATATATTATATTTGATTTTCCATTTAAAAATTTGTCAATATTATGCCTGCATATTTTCACTGATAATATAATAAAGAAGCCTGTACATTCATCCTGAATTTGCTCATTTTATAATTGCTGAATTAAATAAATATTCAACTAAATTTACATAATAAAGATATGCATACACAAGTAAGCTAGGTCCCTTTAAGACACAATTAGCCACACAATATGAAAGAGATAACCTGAAGAAAAAAAACAGTAACAGGCATAAAGCTTCTTTCAGTTCAACTTTGAAGTAAAGATAAATTTGTAGGAGCACTATTCAAAGGCTCTGTAATCCTTATGATTCATACTTACTGTTATTCGCATTTTACTGATGAGGAAACTAAGGTACGAGGAGCAGTTAACTTAAGAATGGGCAGGTGGTGAGGGGCAGAATTTAGAGCAAAGCCCACATCTCTTAATTCCAGGTTCTCATGGGTTTGTTCAACCATGCTGAGGTCTGTGCATACTTCAGATATGAAGAAACTGATGAGGTGTCAAAGATGTGAGAACTTTCTAGGCTCAGATGCAAAGCCTTGCAGGGTTCTTCAGTTCTGCCATGCTTCTGGTGTGACTCTGGGCCACTTCCTCATCAAGCCTGTAAAAATAATGACACACTGGGGCTTCTCTTTTCCCCCTGGGATGCAGAGACTGAGGGGCAAGTGGCAGGACAATCCCTGCTCAAGTCCTACATTACTATTCCTGTATATTTATATCCAATAGTTCATAACTCCTCTTCTTCTCATTTTTGTACATGTCTATCAGTGTAGTAAATCATGAGCTCTTCTGCTTAAAAAAAAGTCCCACCAAAATAGAATCAGAGTCTTTTGTGTTCAAAAGCTGAGCACCCATAAATCAGTGCTCTTTGAATAGGAAGATGTGTGCTCATCCATGAGGACAGAGCTTTGAATTATTTGTTAAGCAGTGATGCTACTTGGAAACTCAGGTACACCTGGGCCCATGAGGATGTGGGGGAGGATGATGAGAGTTTAAAGAATTGTGTGGGCCCCTCACCACTCTGCCGCTGACCACCTTTGCAATCTCCTTATGTCCAAAGCTATAGATATACAAAATACCATCATGTTTGCACCACCTACTGCTCCCTTTCCTTGGTTGCTCCAGTTTGCTGCTCCCTCACCCTGCAAACTCCTCTATGATTGCTAAGGTATACATGTCTCCACCTTTTAGAATTAATGTCCCTCTTCCCCTGTCATGGTATCTGTTCTTTGTAAGTGTAGCTGTATACAGGATCTCCAAGGGTAGAGCTAATTAGACTTGTTTAACCAGCAATAGAATAACAAGCACACAATAAGTTTGAGTTGTTGAGGGAGGGGATGACTTGGTATCAGCGGGTGGTTGTCTTTGCTTGGTCAGCATAATGTGTCTGGCACGTGATACATTCTCAGTTCCTGCACATGCAAAAATACTTCTGTGAGTGGTTTGGCTAAAGATATCAGACCTAATGTTTTACTGACTTTTCAAGTAATGCCAACCGGGAAGTGACAGTGAACACACTGAATGATCCTTCAGGATGTGAAAAGATTGTGATAGGTTGGCTCCATTTCCTGAAGTGAACGCTATCCTTTCATATGACTAAATATAAAGTATTGCTAAGGTGATGGCTTTGACTGCTGCGATGAGAGGGAATGAAGGTTCATAGAAGAGTAGGGTATTGAACTGTCCTCTGTGTGTGCCATGGTTTTTCTTATGCTCCTCTCCTTACTTATGGAGAAGCTTAAAGTTGTCCAGAAAGAGACTGTAGTGTGCTGGGCTTTGTTCACTGCATCCTCTCTAGTTGTAATGGTGCATGCCACTTACTAGGTGTTTCAGAAATATTTTTTTTGAATTATGAATGAATACTCTAGAGACATTTCATTTACTTTCAGCTTGAAATAGCCTTTGCCTCCAAATTAATTTTAGTCTTTAACACTCAACTCAGAAATCATCACATTTAGGACATTTTCCCTAGTGTCTACCTCTCCACTGGACTATTGTAATACTTTGCTTTTAAAATATGGGCTTATTATAATTTGCAGATATCATTTGTTTACTGTATGCTCACTATTATATTGAGAACATGGCAAAAGCTTGGGATGAGTTTGCTTAATTTATGATCAAGTTTTAATTTTTGGCATGTGGAAAGTCAGGTTTTCGAGCACCATTTATTAAAGAGGTTTCTTCCAGGGAACATGTTTGGCTCCTTTGTCAAAGATCAAATGGCTGAGTGCACTTGGAATTGTTTCTGCATCTTCTATTTTGTTCCATTGATCCTCCTGTCATCTTTTTCTTTTTTCAAGTACCATGTTTGGGGGCCTTGCAGTTTAGCTCAGTTGTTTAAGGGCCTGCTCTGGCAAACCCAGTCAGGTGCAGGGGACCACGGTTTCATCCCCAGCTCCACTTGCCTTACCAGACCTGCCCTTAAGGCAGCCTGAGCCAGCCAAAAAGAAAAAAATTCTTCAAGTACCATGCTGTTCTAATCCCAGTAGCATTGCAGTGTAATTTCAAGTCAGGGATTGTGATGCCAAATAATAAACCTAGATCCAAAACTCACACACACACTAAATTGAAATCAAAATGGATTGGTCAGAAATATAAATATAAAAAAAGAAACCCTAAATATTCCAAAGGTATAATAAGTAGAACTTTTGAAAATATGTGCAAGCAAATACCATAAAAAACCTCTGGTTGCACAGAAAGTAATAAAAACTTTTGCAGAAAAAAAGAAATCACCAACAGAATGAAAGGACAACACACAGAGTTGAAAAAAAAATTGTTGTCAACTTTCCTCAAACAAGAGGTTAACATCTAGAATATATAAAAAACTAAAAAAAAAATCAGCACCTCCAAATTTAAAGACCCAATCCAAAAATGGGCATGTGAAATGAATACACACTTCTAAGATGAAGAAATACAAATGGCAAATCAGTACATGAAAAAATGTTCAAAATCACTGGTCATTTGAGAGATGCAGATTAAAAGAATACCAAGATAGTTCATCTCACCGCAGCAAGAATGGCTATCATCAAGAAATCAACCAATAACAAATGCTGTAGAGGCTGTGGGGAAAAGGAACCCTTCTCTACTGTTTGTGGGAGAGCTGACTGGTTCAATCATTGCAGAGTCAGTATAGAGATCCCTAAGAAAACTAGGGCAACAGGTTATGCATGACCCAGCTATTTCCCTTCTAGGCATCTTCCCAAAAGAATTAAAGCATAACAACTCTTGTTGCATAGGTCCTGCTTTACCTTGGTCTTAACCATCCAGTAGAAAAGTATGAAGTCGAAATATAAGAAATAAAGCCATGCTGTTAAGTTGAGCTGTGGGGGCTCAGGTCAATAATTTCTGACATTGCCAGTTAAATATAAGACCCAATGCTATTATAGGCTACTGGACTCTTTTAGAATATTTTGCTGAGTTTACACACCTATAATATTCAATAACGGAACTTAGAAAAAATGGGGTATACCGATGAATGTCCATTTTGTATCTGTGTATTCAAAGAGGTTGGGATAGATATATAGTTGCATTCTCTTAATGAATAGAATGATTTGTTCTAATGGTGTTTGTAAATAGGATCACAAGTCCGCATCTTGTACAGCAATTAACCACTAAGAAGAATATATGCAGTGTATTATTTGTTGAAACTGTCCTTCCGATTTGATTTGAAACTGTCTCATTGCTATCTGTTTGTCAATAAAACTTTGAAAATAAAATAAAATAAAATAAAATGAAAAAAAAAAGAATTAAAGCATAATACAGCAAAGCACATGCACAGCCCTGTTCATGCAGCACGGTTTCTAAAAGCTAAATCTTGGAACAGCCCAAATGCCCAACAATGGATGAATCAATAAAGAAGTTGTGATTTTCTTATATGTACAATGGAGCACTCTCTGACATAAAGAAAACTAAACTTAAGACATTTCTAGCCCAGTGGATGCCCCTCAAGACAATACTTTTTAGTGAAATAAATTGGACACACATGTTTAAATATCACATTATGTCTCTGTTGTGAGAAACTGAAAGTGTAAATAAAGACCAAAATACATAATAGATATTAGGAAATGGGAAGAAAAGTTTCAACTGGAAAGGGAAACAAGGGGAGAAAGGAAAAGAAAAGAGATTTAAAAATGAGGATAGAAGGAAAAAATGAAAACAAACCTTTTGTAAATAAGGAGGAGAAGTCTAGTTGAAGGGAGGAGAGGGGAATGAGAAAAAAAAGCAACAAGATATATCATGGACAGGTACAAATTCCCTATGATAAATGTTACCATTATATATATTTAAAAATGTACCAATAAAATGGAGAAAAAAGAATAAAAAGCATATATGGAGTATATGCTAGAACAAGAATAAATAACCTGTAGCTATGTGCGTTAATATGGATGCATCTCACAAATACAATGCTGAAAACGAGAAGCTGATACCCAACAAGGCATAAAACCTCTGTGCTGTCAGTCAGGGTGGTGGTTACCTGGGGCAGGTAGTGCCTGGACATGGAAATTCATGGCACTTTATGGATACCATGTTCTGTTTCTGGATCTGAGTGGGACATGCAGACATGGTATATGGGGGAGTCTATTTTGGGAAAATGTATTAAGCTGTACATTTATGTTTTATACCCATTTGTGTATGTATTTTATGCTCCATTAAAATGTCATTTAACAATTGAGTCCTTCACTTCTTAAACTGAGGTAAGTTACAGGTATATTTCTTGTTTAAATATAAATGAAAAGTTCCTAATTAAATATGAGTGAACTTTTTTTGCAATTTTGAAGCCATGAATTGAACTGCACACAATTAAAAATTTATTTGAGAAGAAAAATGAGAGTGGCAATAAAACCAAAAGGTAAAAATGTAATGGCTTCTAAAATTATTAAAGTTGAAAATAATGTTCAGTCATAAGATTACTGAAAGACTAGAAGTTTAACCTATTATGTTACAAATAGTGCTTAATTAAAAAACATCTAGCATATTAAAAAATCTCTGATCAATCGGTGCATAGCATTGTTTGTGAAATAAATGAATGCCCATGAAGTTCTGGCACATTGTATTTATTTAATTTTCAGCGCATGATACTTATTAAAACACTGGTGGTAGGATAGTAGGGATGGGACAAAAGACAAAATCCTTGACCTTAGAGGGAAGAACTATAGGGTATGGGTAATCAGGAAAACCTGATAGATTGTCTATATTTGGCCCAGTACTTGATGGCAGATAAATGAAACCAGAGCTGGGGTGTTAGACAGGTCTAACATCCAAGCTCGGATTCTCTTGCATGAGCATGGATGTGGACTCAGGTCTTTTTACTCTAAACCTGGTGCATAGTACATACCTCACATCTGTGTTCGATCTATTAGAGGTAGAGTTCAGGGTTATAACAGGCCCAGGCAACAGTGGAATAGAAGAAAATGTCACTGGAGTTCAGGACATTGGATGACTGTAAGATAATGTGAGGGAAGTGTCACTAAGGATGCAGAATTCGTCCGATGATATCAGGGGAAAGGGTATAGAACACACTTTAAGGAATTCTTAAGGCTGAGGATTATAGAAATTCAGGCCAAACAAACTTAAGTAAAAAATAATTCCTCGGCTTCCAGCATCCTGGAAAGAACAAAACAGTCAGCTGTGAGGAATGTAGGGAAACAGCTAGGTCTCAAGGACAGTTAGAACGTGGGATTTTAGTGTCAACACCTTCCCCATACCTTGCATCTTGGGCATAATTTTTTTGTCATCTTCTGTTTCCATGATAAATAGTTTTTTTTCTTGTGTCAGGACATATGGCAGTTCTGAGACTTATTTCTTATAGATTTAAACACCAAAAGAATGTTTCTCTGGGAGACTGTCTGTCTGTCTGTTTATCATCTATCATCCATGCACTTATCATCTATTGAGGTCCTAGGGATCAAACATCAGGCTTTGTAAAAGTCAGGCAAGTGTTCTAGTACCAAGATACATCCTTAGCTCAGGAAACATCTTTTTTAATTCTCAGAGAAGAGTCCTGCTGACTCAGAGACAGTGAGGTGTTTACTCTTTGACTATGTCTTGCCATCAGGGAGTATGGGAGAAGAGATTGCATAGTGGAAAAACACAGCCATTTAAAAAAAAGTATTCTTCATTCACATTGGCTTAAACAATGAGGAAATTTATTGGTCCATTCACTGTAAAGTGCAGGTGTAAAATGGCATAGGTATCAGCTGAATCCAGAGGCTCCAGGGTGCACATTTCTACAGCCCCCACACCTGTGCCATTTCTTTGCTTTGTCCTCATCTTCACTCTGCTTCTTTTATGGAGGCTAAAAGGGAATCGGTTTTCCTTTCTACATCCACACATAAGATTTAGAAAAAGAGAAATTTTATGGAAGATTTATCACAATAAAAGCCTTTATTTTTAGATTTTTCTGGCAGGCCTCTACTTAGTTTCCTTGGCTTGAATTAAATCACTCACATACTATTTCCCAAATAAGTTGGTGACCAGGGGAATCTATGTGCTGATTGACTTAACTACCCATCACTAAGCCTTTAGCCAAGAGACAGGGATTTCTCTGATCCAATTAGACTAATTAGAGCTCATCTGAAGCACCTGGGTTCTGTTCAGAGGGCATGGGTATATCAGTTCACTTCTGGTGAAAAAACCATCTAAAATTTAGCAGTCTAAATATCATCTACTTAGTTCCATTTTGTGGGCCAACAACTTGGAAGGTGCTTAGCATATGAGTGTCCTAGTGGGCCTGGGTCTTCATTGTTTATATAGTTAGCTAATGGGTCAGCTGGTGTCTTTCCTGAGATGTCATGATGCTTGGAACTGTCTTGCAATAGTAGTTACCCTCCAGCAAGCCAGCCTGGGCTTGCTCACAAAGTTGTCTCGGAGTTCCAAGAGTTGTAAGAGAGGATAAAATGCAGGACACAAATATTTCTCACATAGTTTCTTGTCTTAAAACTACTATTGTCCTATGGGTCAAAGCAAGAGTAGAATCAGGTGAGAATATAGCTCAAAGCAGTGGGCACAAGAAGAAGTTAAAATGGAGCCATAAGTGTAACAGTCTAGCACAGCAAGAAGTCCTGATCTTGGGAGAAAGCCAGTTTCTACCGTAAGAGGCAAAAAGGAAGGGCTTTTCTAGACAAGGTGCAGATGGAGAGGCTGATTGTACTATGATAGGGCTTAAGTAGGCCATATTCCTAGACACTTTTAGGTGCAGTACAAATCTAGAGATGACTGGCTCAATTCCATTAGGTAGAGAGAAAGGAGTTTTTCCATTCAGGGTTGAGAACAAGGATTAAGGGAATTCACAGTCTAAACTGTCAGGTTCTGAACTAGGTGTGTTATGTGTATTGTTTCATCTAATCCCTATGGTTGCAAAGGAGGAAATAGGTCAGAGAATTTAAGCAACCTGCCCACAATCACACAATAAGCAAGGATGGATTTAAGAGCAGTGGGTTATGGTTGTCATGTCTGAAGGAATCAGGATTTGGCTAAGGCAAAATGACAGCCAAGGAAGAGGAGCAAAAAGGGGAAGGCAGTGGAGTGAAGGAGGACTGAAATTCAAGGCCTACTTTACTCCACTGTCTCATATATTTTAGTTAATCTTCAGAAGTAATTGAGGATAGATACTATTAGTTTGCCCATTTTAGAGAGGAAGAACCTGAGGAGCAATGAAGTTCATTTGCTAGAGAGAATCCCACATGCCTATCAAGTATCAGAGCTGCAAGAAACTGATCAGGCTGATCTCAGGAGCCCAATAGCCCTTGGATCTTCTACACTGTGTCAAGTGGCACTCAGTTGGTGAATACTGTACTACTCAACATTGGGCTATGTAGCACTCTGCTGACCAGCATGTGTTATCTAACCCTGACAAGCTGGTACCAGGCTATCCAGTGTCATACTTTACAGCACCATGTTAAATTGGCAGTGTGCTGTCCAGCACTGATCCACCAGCATCTCCCTAACCAGCATGTGTCATTTAGCGCCAAGCTACCCAGCGCTGAGCCAGCCAGCACTGAGATACTTAGCACTGCCCTAGCCAGTCCCATGTGAGGTGCAGGAGGATCAGGAGTCCTTAGCTTTGTGTAAAAGCAGAGGTTTATGGGATTCTACTGGCAGCCTAAATGACCTGAAAGACTACAGAATGAAGATTGAAAATTAGATAATAGAATACTGCTATGTGGGAGCAGGGCTGCAACTCATATAACTTTATAATTTGTTGCATTTTATGTAACATTAAGATGATGAAATAATAATAACTAGCAGCTAACTTTTATGTAGTTCTAATAAGTGCCAGGCACTAAGTTCCTGATATATATTTCATACACATGGGTATTCTCTTAACCATTTAGAGTGAGAACCTGGACGACTGCTAGGAGCACAGGATTTGGGCTTCTTTGTTACAGTTTATGGTTGAAGATTTTGGAACACTCCAGTAGAGTTAAAGAGTTTGGCACAGCAAACACACCCCCCAAATCATTGCTGCACTGTGCCAAACTGTGGCTCCTCCTGAGCCTGACAGCCATAGATGCTTTTTTGATGTGCTCACAGGGAGGAGCCCCAGACCTTCTCAAGTGAGGGAAGTCAGGTATAGGCTCTGCACCTCCCACTCTAGGAGCAGAGTTCCCCTTGGTCTGGATAAACCAGATCGGGCCCCTGCGTACATTGTGCTCCTTCATGTTGTGCTGTAAACCACAGGTGCAGCAGCAGCCAAACACACAGGAGCTGAGGAGAAATCATGTCCTTTCTCTGAACCAAACATTCCCCACAACCCCTTTTCACCCAGAGTCATTAATAATAATCTCCATCCTCGCAGCATCTGTTAACAATTTATTACTACACAGATAGTATAACATTTCCATACACACGACATTTTTCATCCTAGGTTGAGTTAATTACAAATGACTCACAAACAAGAAGCATTTCCTCTAGCAACCCACTGAAACAATGACTCTTTGTTCTTCCTCCCACCTGAAGCCAGGCTTAGCCTTCTTTCTGCAGCTTCTACAACCTTCCCTTGTTTATCATCATTGCTCCAAATGAGTCACATAATCCAACCGGAAAGGCTTCCTGGAGTTTTGACTCAGTGACTTCTTCCTGTTAAAACTTGTTTTTAAAAATATGTGGGCCCTTCTTGAAAGCCGACCCCCACTTTCTCATTGCATGGATGCACAACTTTTCCTCAGAATGTCATTAACCATCCATGTCCATAGGATAATATATACTGTGAAAGGGGACTGGCCAGATAGTCCAGTGGACTAAAGTGCTTGCTTAGGCAGGCACAGGGACTAGGGTTCGACTCCCGAAGTGCTGTGCCAGCTCTGCCCCCCGGGGCATGCTGAGACAGCAATTGAGACTGGGCATAGTGGCACACACCTGTAATACCAGTGCTTGGGAGACTGAAAACAGGAGGATCACTACAAGTCCAGTAGGTATAGTGAGACCCTGTAGACCCAGCAAAAGGGAAAGAAACTGTTCAAATGAAAGGAACAACTGGGATGAGGGAAAGGAGAAAAGAAAGAAAGAAAGAAGGAAGGAAAAATATACGTGTATACACACAGGATGGCATGGGTAATTGTACTGCTGATTTCTGCTGGTCTATTGAAAGGAGCAGTAAATGCTTAATTTTTTTCTCTCTTAATTTTTTTTTTTATTTTTGACCAATTTTGTATGCATATATCTGGTAATCTGGACAACTAATTTCAAGATAACCATTTGCATTATAACAACCATTGTTGAATTCATATCATTTTGTTTAGTGGAATTCTATATTGTTTCTAATTTTTGTACTATTTTTTATTCTCTTAAAAAGAAAACAAGACAAAAAACTAGGGTGGCCATGTGAGGTGGTGCACACCTATGATCCCAGCTACTTGCAAGCCTGATTGTAAGTTTGAGGTCAGGCTGGGCAATTTAGTGAGATACAATATGAAAGAAAAGTGGGGTGTCATAGAGGTGACTGAGAAAATTTAAAGTTCATTAGGATGGTGACTAAAAATTAGATGACAGAATGCTGATACCTGGGAAGAGGGCTAAAACTAACATAACTTTCTAAATTGTTGTATTTTCTATAATTTTAAGATGATGAAATGGTAATAGCTAGCAGCTAATATTTGTGCAGTTCTACTAAGTGCTAGGCACTGTTCTAAGTTCCTAATGTATTATATCAATCAATCAATCAATCAATCATCTGTCTATATCTATCTACATAACTCTCTATATGTCTATCTGCCTACCTATCTATCTATACATCAGTATTATTATAACCATTGTGGGGTAAGAACCATTAGTATTTACCTTTTACAGATGAGAGAACTGAGGCACAAAGAGCTAAATGACTTGACTAACATTCCAGAGCTGCTAAGTGTTGGAATAGGATTCAAATCTCAGTGATTTCATTCTAGTTTGAGCTCTTATATACCTTCTTCCTAGTCTTCTTGGGGTCTATGCAGTACCTTCTTTCTTATGTCACTATGGTGGCTCTAAAGATTATGTAGAAGAGAGTTTAAGTGAAGTAGTGTGAGCAAAGACCATGAATTTTGTGGAAAAGGAAATCAAAAGGCTGGACCTTGTAGGGTTCTCTACCGTACTACCTGATGGCAAAAACCTCATCTCCTTCACTCACTGATATCTCTTCCCTTAGCCCTGTCCAAAAGAGAGCCTGGTGGAGCAAAGGCATATCTTCCCAATTGCAAGAACTTATTTGAAGCATGGTACTATTTCTCTCCATTTATGAAGAGTGGAAGGATTACCAGACCACTAATATGATCCTCAATTAGCTAGCTGTGTGCTTGTACTTGTGTATTTTCCTTTTCTGAGCCTTAGTTTTTAGAGCTGCATAATGAACATTTGATCTGGATGGCACCCAATGTCACATCTTGTCCTAATGAAGAAGTTCTGGCACAGGAGGAAAATCCACTCAGTTAGTGAAGTGACCTCAAGTCATTTTGATGGCATCCACATACAACATCTCTGAAGAGGAATTCTGCATTCAGATTGAAGCTCATAGGAAGAGTGCCTTGACTTGGGTCTTCCATGGCCCTGGGAGAAGGAGAGACAGCAATATCAGGTATTTAATGTCTAGTCCCATGATCCTCACTCTTCGGATGAGGAAACCAAGGCCTAGGCAGGTTAGGTAACTTCACTAAGGGTGAATATGGGACTGGAAGCCAATTCTTCTGTGTATCTTCCATTAAACATCACAGGATGAGGAGCTGACATTTATTAACTAATTGAATCTGACATTTATTTAAAACTCATCATGTCTTCACTATGTGTAATAGATGAAATTATTATTCAACATGTATTCCTTCCCTGTTGATTAGCAGTCAACAGAGAAGAAAGTACAAAATAAGTTCTTGATGTATGACACTGAGATTTTTGTACTTGTTACACAGCAAGAGCTAACTGATACAGGAATTGCTATCTGAATTGGAATGCTATCCTAAAAAATTAAAATGTGAGACTTTAGTTTTGAGACAGGGTGACAGGTGATGAGGAAAGTGTTAGGTGAGACTGGTGTAATGGCACTAGTGTTATGTAATGGGAAAACATTTGATAAGATTGTCATTTTCAATACCTCGGAGGTAGAAAATGTGCCTGTGGTATTTGTCAAGTTGGATAAAAGGATTCTGAGCCAGAATATTGAAAGCCTGAGCTGGCTGCTGCTAATTGTATTTGAGAGAGATAAGCTCAGGAAGGAATTGGCCAGTATGTAAGCAGAATTCCAAGGGACTACACACAGCCCAGAAATTGAGAATGGAAAAACAAAACAATTCCTCACCAAACAAGAGGTTGCCACTGATACAGCCTTGGGGTGTGAGATTTAAGATTTAATCTGTAAGATTTTTGTAGGTTGTTTTGCAATAATAGCTGCCTGAGAGGCACCTGTACTGGGTACTGTGCATATATTATCTCATTTAATCCTGCTATCAATCCTACATTATGGATGTTATTATTTCCTTTTTACTGGTGATGAAATTCAGAATTTCTGAAATATGCCCAAAGAGCACATGAGAGCCCAAAGGGCAACATAAGGTAGATCGAGAGTGGGAACTTGAGGATTAGTCTAGCTTTAAAAGACACTATCCCAGAAAGCTATTCTGCCTTTCATCCTATCAGTGTCTCTATCCTTTTTGCCATAACGTGTGAGAGTGTGGGGGGCAAAATAGGCAACCTTTCAGACCCAAAATTTCCACACCCTAATCCCTGGAAATGTCAAGGGCGAATTAAGACTGCAGTTGGAATTATTGTTGCTGATCAGCTGAACTTCAGGTGGAGAGGTTATCTTGGATTAGCTGGGTGGGTTCTTAGAAGAAGGAGGAAGAATTGAGAGTATCTGAATCTCTGTGCTGTTTCCCTTGAAGATGAATTCCACAATCTGAAGAGTGCATGTACCCTCAAGACTCTGGGAAAGGCCAGGGAATATATTCTTCCCTAGACCTTCCAGAGGGAATGCAGCCCTGCTGACACTTTGATTTTAGCTTAGTAGACCCATCTGGAGTTCTGACATCCAGAATTATAATAAAATAAATCTGTGATGTTTTAATTCACAGAGGTATTTTGTTACATTAGCAATAGGAAATCAATGCAGTTGATACCTCTAAATGGGTTCTTTGTATGTACATATGTATATGATTTTCTAAGGGTGTATATTTAATCAAAGTCTAAATGTTCTTAAACAAAGGAAATCTCATTAGTGATCAAATGGGGGTGACAAAGCCATGGAATTCTTGGGAGGGATGCAAACTTTCCACCTCTTCCTTTATTAGTTGGTCAGTCTAACACAACACTAATTTAGTTCAACAAGCTTGATGTTCAGAGGATCTCTTAAAAAGCATCTACATGAGTGAGTGAGTGCGTGCATGCAGAAACTTGGGCTGATACACCTGAGTGCATTTGCACATTCACATGTGCACAATTGTAGCTGGATGTGTGTCATCTTTGCTCATGCATGCATGTAGACAGATATGTATACGTATGTACGTAAAATTTTCAGGTATGAGTGGATATGGCATGCATGCATACAGCAGATGAGAGCATTGTGTGCACCCCTCTCTGTGTGTGGGTTGGTGCATGTGTGTGTTGCCCAAATTTGCCTAGATATTTCAGGTCTGAGATCCATCCACCCAGCACCATCCTCAGCTAGATCCTGGGTAGAGAAGTGGCACAGGAGCCCTTGACAGGAGCCATTAATTTACTTTATTCTCCCTGGGGCTGGAGTAAAATGAAGCTTGTTTTCCATTTCTACACAACGAGAAGAAGAGTATTGATTTTTCCTCACTTCTGATTGCTCACATTAGAGGCTTGTTTCTAAATAATTGACACCAGGATCATTTGTTTTACTGCACACACATTTTATGGGTCACTTTTTCATTTGAGACACAGTCCTGGATGGACCCCAAACAAGCCCATTTTATAGATTGGTGTTTTTCTGCTTGGAGGCCATCTTTACAAGGGCAAATTCAGCTGCTTTAGGGGGAGGGCTTTTAACTGCTCATTTACCCATCCATTAATTTGTCCAAAAAATTATATTAAATGCTAGTGAAGACTGAGTCTAGGAGGTGGTGAGGGCTGTAGCTGATGAGCATCAACAGGCAGCTTCGTGGTTATTGAGCTAATCGGGTGAGACTGCTGTGTGTGTCAGCCCCCAAGGAAGTCTTCTGCCATACTTCTTTGTAAGCAGTACATTTCAGGGGGTGAGGGAGAAGAAGAAAGATGGGGGCAAAAGAGGGACAAACAGTCAAAGCCTCAGGCATCCAACATGCCTTCTAGCTGCGCTGATGCTACATCTCAAAGATGCCACTCCTCGGACTGGCCAGATAGCTCAGCAGACTAAAGCACCTGCTTAGACAGAGCACAGTGGCCAGGGTTCGATCCACGGCCAGCTGTGCCAGCCCCACCCACGGGGCGCACTGAGATGGTGATGAGACTGGGCATGGTGGTGCACGCTTGTAATCCCAGGAGGGATGAAAACAGGAGGCTGAAAATAGGAGAATCACTGAGTTTGATCTACGTAGTGGAACACGTAGATGGTAGACTCTGTACCCCAAAAAGAAAAAAAAAGATGCCACCCCATTTCCCACTGCTATCCACCCACATAAGAAATGACTAGAAGTTTACTTAGTCTTATATGAACCCCTTTTTCTGACCACTGCCTTTTCAGGGCAGCTTCTCAACCTCTTTCCTCGTGTATCGATTTGGTCTTTAATGTAAGTTTCTTGCAATTCCTTGAAAGTCAGAAGCCACTCGTGAATCCATGCCTCTGGCTTCAACAAGAGGTGTTTCTAATGCTACCACCTCTCCATTCAGATGACCTTCACTTTCTAAACTTACAAAATTCAGAGAGATGCTACCTGGGATGGCGAAGGTGACCACTACTCCCAGCTGGCGATGACTTTTCATCTAAATATCCAATGTTGACCTGCCACCTCCACATCTAGTGGAGGAGGTCTACCTGAGCTCTTCTGAGCTGGACTTACAGCTTTTTTTCTTAAATGGTGCTACATGCAACAAATTCCTTTCTTGATATAGTTGGCCCTTTTATGGAGAGCTCAGGTTTCCAAGCTTTTACTGCTGACTCCTGCCACATGGTGAGAGAAACCCAGGTTTCCATCTTTCCACCACCTGCAGAAGGTGACCTTCTTTCTAGAAGCCTCAGTGCCTCTAAGGAACTGGGTCAGCCTTGTCTGCTCTGTGGAGGGGTGGACATTCTTGAAAGAGATCTCAGCTTGTGCCACAGCAGTGATACATCAGACTTCTCCCATGCCTTCAGGTAGCCCAAGAGAGGCTCACAGAACTGTCTTGTATGTAATGGAGCCATGAATGCTGCTTGGATCTGATGCACCAATCTCTCTTTTGTCTTCTACAAAAACCCATATGTTCCATGTGGTAGTGGGCCTAACTAAATGAATAGGTATTTTAGCCACTCTTCCAACTAGAAGATATTCAGTGGTTGGGAGAAGAAGTGGTAGAGCAGACTTTCTGAGAAAACATTTTAACAAAGGGGCAGAAAAGAGCAGGTGAGTTTCCCCTTCTTACCTCTCCTTCCAAATTTTTGTCTGAAAATCAGACCTAATGGCTGGATTCATCTAATAGTCTAGGACCAGAAGGTGCTTTTGATGAAATCATGTTTTAAAGGTGGTAGAGCAGACATACTGAATACACTGGCTCTTATTTACTATGGAATATATTCTACTGCCTATATAAGGCTTTCTTGTATATGAGAGAGAAATAAATTATTCTCCTTTGCTGTTACTAGTTTTGAATGGAAATCTTGATATATGAGGCTGTATAGTTATATTTCTTATCAAGAATAGCCTGGCAATCAGGACCTAGGCAGCCTGTGTTCAAGTAATTTACCAATCTTTTATGATTCTATTCCTAAAACCCCAACATGCACTTTCATTTATAGCAGCATTGAGCTTCAATTCAGATTGGTGCATCAAAATAATGCTGTATTTACCTTAAAGAAAGAAATTTATAGGCATTTCTCTAGTTTGGGGATGGATACTTGAGTGATCAACAGTAGAAATCCTTATCATAAACTGATGAATGTAAGGGAAGCCCAGAGCTCAGCGGTGGTGCTATGACTTGTATCTAGACATTCCCCCAAAGCATCATGTAGTCATAGGTGGGGATTTTGAGGATGGCTGGATTAGGGTGTGTGAATGAGGATTAAGTGGGTGGAATAATGGAATAATGGAAGCCCCACCCTGGATGTGGATGGAACCCATCAGATCAATAGATTTACAGCCTGAGTAGAATATAAAGAGAAGAGAAAATCAGGCTTTTTGCTGCTGCTTAATGCTTTGGATGTTTGATGTCTTCCTACCTCGCCAGGCCATGGAATGTTTGTTCTCAGCAATGCCCTTCTGTGATGATGCTCTGCTTTGGAACCAGCCCATTATGGACTGAAACCTCTACAAACTGTCAGCTGAAGTAAAGCTTTCCTCCTTTATCATTGGTTGCTAGGTATTTTGTCTCAACAATGAGACAAGTAACTAAGATAGGGAGTTAGCCATATAAAATCCTCAAATACAGGTATGCAGAGGAAAGTGGTAATTAACATAGGTTAAAAGTGCATGGCATATCCGATCCTCCAGGATGTGCAGCCCAGCAAAGCCCTCTTTACTTTATGGAGCCATATGTGTACACTTAAAGGCTTCCTGTTGACATCTGTTTGGCTGGATGGGCTATTAAAGTCTGTGCTCTGGTTGGTAGTGCCTATACCGCATTATTGTTAATACCACCACTGCATTGTGCAAGGTCTCGGAGCTTGACATCTTCCTCCCTGGGTGGTGTACTACTTCATTCCCAGGTCTACTGGACTCAACCAGAGTTCAAGTTATTTGCATGTACATATGATTTATGTTACATATGCCCAACTTTCAGTAACAGTGAAATAGTAGTGTAATGCCCTAAGTATGTGTAATAAGGAACCACAGAGGCCCTTCCTCCAAATGGATAGTGCTCAGACTCATTACAATTTGTTCTTTAATTTTCTGTTTAGTTGTATTTTGATTAATACAATCATGCCTTGATTGGAAAAGAATCATATTTCACCTACACAGCCATGTTTTATTTTCTGGGCCCAACAGGCTCCTTACCTCCAAATATAGATATCCACCTATTGTACAATGTTGTGCTCTTCAATCAGTGTCCTGTATTCAGAAAGATATATCCACTTAGCTGGTGCAGATGCCAGCCCTGGCCTTTTGGCAGTCTGCTCCCTCCCCCTGCAGCTAACCTGGCCACACCCACCTATAGTTATGGCATGGTTCCCACTCCTTTTGGTTCTCTCTTCATACCAGAGTCACAATATGAAAGCTCCATATATGCTTCTTTTGCTAGCCCTTTTGGAAGGTTGCTGAGGGCTCTAATTTGAGGTGAGTTAAGGGTCCTTAATTGCTTATTTTGCACTTTTTTCCCCCCAAAACTGGGAACTGAACTCAGGCCCTTGCATTTGCCTGGGAAGTGCTTATTCCACTGAGTCATCTCCCTGGACCAAAGTATCTTTTTAAAAAAATATTTTTTTATGTTTTTTTTTTTTGGTGGAACTGGGGATTGAACTCAGGCCCTTGTGCTTGCCAGGATGCTTATTCTACTGAGCTATCTCCCTGGCCCTTTCGTACAATTTTTTAAAAATTTTGTACTGTGGGTAGAACCCAGGGCCTCATGCATGCTAAATAAGTATTCTACTACTGAACTTAATCCCCAGGACCTTTAGTGTCATTTTAATAGCTCATCTTGAGTGGAAGTGAAAGTTCCTCTCCCTTTCATTTCATGTTTACTGAGTTTATTGGTATAATTTAGATACACATAATGATCAAGATGTGTTATGTACATGTTTAAGCTCTCCCATAATAAAAATAAACATTATTCAGAAAAGATGTCCTAATACAAAACAGAAATTGCACGAAGTGTTGGAAGAATTAGTGTGGTGAGTGTGCTTTAAGGGTGGCATTTGGGGAAAGGATTTGATGTATCATGAATTTTCTGTGGCTTAATGTCTGCCATGTGGTTGTGTTCAGCCTTGGATATACAGCTCCTAGTCAGAGAATCAAGCATTTCATTCACAGAAGTGAATGAATTACCAAGGACTCCTTGCACTTTTCATAAAACTGAAGTAATCAAGAGACAAAGTCAGGTAAATGGATACTTGACTTTAGAAGGAAAAGAGATATTTAAAAAGACAATTTTAAAATATTTTCCATCTTCAAGCATTCCCCATGACCCTGAAGGTACCAACTGCCTGAGTGGCCCTGTTAAAGGTTCTCAATTTTGGGTTAATGTGGAAAATTTAGACATCCTGGTTTGACACTTGAGTATCTGAAGAATCTATACTCTAATATCTGAAATGGTACCCATTAGTGACATGTGGCTATTTATTGCTAACTGTAGATTAGTTTTTAAAAAGCACTCAACAGCCACATGTGGGTAGTGTTTACCATATCAAACAGTGAAAACACAAAATATTTACATCATAGAAGAAAATTCTATTGAGCAGTATTGTTTTACAGCAATAACTTTCAGATGAGGGCTGAGGAGACAGCTCAGTAGAATAAGCACTTGCTTGTCAAGTGCAAGGTCCTGAGTTTAATCCTCAGTACCTCAAAAACAAAAACAAACTTTCATATAAAACTTGATTTTCACATAGTTGTAAAGATTTATGTGCACAAACACGCACATTAATCACTTCCCTTTAAAGTTATTTAATTTGTTTTTATATATTTTTGATTGAAGCATAATTTATATATATAGTAAAATGTGCAAATATTAAGTGTACAAGTCAGTGAATTTCTAATATGTATATACAGTGTGACTACTGATCAAATTGATGTATGGAACATCTGCATTACTCCAGAAATTTCCATTGTACCCCTTCCCAGTCAGTATTTCAACCCTCCCTCTAAGGAACTACTGCTCTGAAATGTATCAGCATAGAATTTACTCATACTTGAAGTCATAGTATGTATTTTTAGTATCTATTTCTTTTATCAAAATGCTTTTGAAACAATAAATGGGCAGCATACATGATATGTCTATGCTACTTAATTGCCAAATTATATTCTGGTGTATAAATAAATCACATTTTTTTTTTGGTGGAACTGGGGATTGAACTCAGGCCCTTGCCCTTGCCAGGTAAGTGCTTATTCTACTAAGCCATCTCCTTGGCCTCAATTTGCTTATTATTTGTGTGTTTGTTCATCTACTGAGGGACATTTGGTTTCTCTCCAGGTTTTGCTTATAATGAATACAGATGTTATAAATATTTATTTCTAAGTCATTTTGTGACAGATATCTTGTTCCTGAAGATTATCTCACTTGGACCTTATATTTGTTACTTCTCTTTTCTGTGGGCTCCCTTGACCCCTCTCCTTCCCTCTGGTATCTCTTTGGCTACACAGAAATGTCCTCATGTATTTGTCATCTGTCTCCACCACTGCACTATGAGCAACCCCAAGGCAGCAACTCTGGGGCATCTTCTGGAAAGCCAAGGTTGAATTTACTGTGCCAGCCTGTAGCCCAGATTATTCTTAGTGCTAAGCTCCAGGCTTGATCTGCTATGAGGGAAACACAAGGAGCTTTCTGCCCAGGGGAGATGAGAGCCTGAGTGGACAACTGACTGACACGAAGGCTGGTGACCCACAAGGGCAGCCCAGTTCAAAACTCAGTCCTCAAGTGAGTGAGAAGAAGCTAACGGTGTTCCTCAAGGGAGGACTTGGCACTACCGTTGTGCAAAGACCCTTGGTGTTGTACATTGAGAAACAGGAAATTGTGAAGATTCTGCAAGCAATTCTTAGGGGCTGAGCAATGTCTCAAATCACACAAGAAGGTTTTTGGTTTGGGGTCAGTTTCCCAAAGAGCAACTTCACAACTTTTAATGGTGCATCTGAGGGTGCGCCACAGTGCCAGATCTAGATGCTTTTAGTCTAGGACTCTGATGCCTCCTTTACTCCTTCTTTGGATTAGTCAGAGGTTTTCACACACGTGTGTGTATGTGTATATGCACATTTGTGTGTTCCACATAATGATGTTTCAGTCAGTGACAAATTACATTTCTGACAGCGGTCTTAGGGATTACAATGGAGTTGAAAATTTGCTATTGGTTTATAAAGTTGACTGGCTAGAGAGACCACCAAGAAAGACAGGCTGGGACAAGCTAAAGATTCTGTCCATGGGTAGAATTTTTTTTTTCTTTTTCTTGTTGTTAAGGTGAAAAGATTTATTTTCACTTGTGGTTTCAGAGGTTTAGACAATGGTTGCCTAGCTCTGAGGCAGAAATAACTTTGGGGAAGGGCAAATTAGAGGCTAGCTACTCAGTTGCCATCAGTCCAGAAACATAGAGAAAAGGAGAGACACCGTGTTATTTAGTTTTCCTTCATGAAGCCTCAGTTTTACTCTTGAGGCTTTTTACCTTAGTGGATCTGCCTCCCACACATGCACACACCTGACCTGCTGCAGTATGTCAAGGGAAGTCTCCTTCACTTAAGCTCAGTTGATTGGAAACACTAGTCATATTTACAGAATAGTCATCATAACAACATTGAGCTTTATATTTCTTTGCATAACTGGCTACTATAGTTTAACCAAGTTGGCATATAAAGCTAACCTCCCACTTCCCAAATGTGTTTCCTGAATATATAAAGGAAAAGAAATCAATTTAGCTTTCTGGAGTTCATGAAAACTAAGAGAGATGAATAGAAAGAAATTCACACAGGTTGGAGCCAATGTCTCATCAACATGACTTATAATTGGTGAAGTATGGACTCTCTTCAATAGCTCAACCATAAACCACACTCTTGCAAAATTCTTGTGAACATTCTCATCCTCATGGGCGCAGGCAGGAGGAAATGTTTTAGATTGGATCTGAGGTGTTTCCCAAAGGCTTATGTATTGAAGGCTTGGTTTCCAACTGGTGGTGCTATTGCGAGATGGTGGAAGTCTGAGAAAAGTGGTGCCTGGTTGGAGGAAGTGGGTTTCTAGGGGTGTAACATTGAAGGAGACATTTTTGTCCCTGGCTGCCTTCTTTTCTTTGTTTCGTGGCCACCATGAGGTGAACAACTCTGTTCTTCTGTGTGTTTTTAATCACTATGTTCTTCCTTGCCAGGTCAAATGATAGTGCAAAGAAATATCAGAAGCCATGAGCCAGAGTATATCTTTCCTTCTTTAAGCTCTTGTCCTTAGATAGTTTTTCACAGAAATAGAAATTTGACTAACACAGGATATGCTGTATACATTTCCTGGGCACCATCCACATTAGAGAGAATTACTACAGAGCCTTGTTACCAAAACTCATCTAGTGAATGACATGTCCCTCTACACCCATATATTATAGCTACTACATCTCCATGCATGGCTTTCTTTTCCACTCTCCCACATATCTATTTACCCTCTGACTCTCTAACTTCTGTCTATCCATTCATCCATGCACCTTTCCATCCATCCATCCATCCATCCATCCATCCATCCATCCATCCATCCATCCATTTACCCTCCCTCTAGATTCTTACAAATCTACTATTTTATCCATCAACCCATCTGACTATCTATCCATCCATTCAGTTAGCCAACAAGCTAGCCCAGCTATTCATACAATCACAGCTATATGTATCCATTTGTCTGCCTACTGACTCACCTAGCCACCTTCCCACCTCTTTCTATCTACTTTATTATTCCTTTATTCACCCACCTATCTATGTATCTGGCAACCTATCTCTTCATCCCATGCATATTTACTGAATGCCTACATGATTATGCCAGAACACTTAGTGCTGAAAACACAATAATAATAAAAACAAAAAATTTTCTTGCCTTAAGGGAGCTTACTATGTAGGATGTAGACAGTATAGACTTATTCAAAATTGCAACTGCGGCAACTGCTACAAAGGGAGGGTACATGATGCTATGAAAACCTGTAATGAGAGGCTGAATTTAGACAGAGAGTCAGGAAAGACTCCTTGACTCAAGTTGAGGTGTAGAATTATTGAAAGAAGAAAGAGGGTAACACAAAGTTCACAAGCTGGAAGGTAGTGGCATGCTAATGCAGTAGCAGGAGAGCAGTCTGTGGGACTTGGGAGATAGGTAAGGACCATCTTTTGAGGGCTGTGTCAGAAAGTTTTGGTATTTTCAAAACACAATAAAGTGTTTTAGAAAGGGATTGAGTGATAAAAATTGTGTTTCGGAAATATGTATTGTGAAGAAGACAAGGCAGTGAGGTGGACAGATCACACAGGAATCCAGGATAGCTAGTTGTCCTACACAGTGTTTGTGTTAAGAATGTGATCTTGAAGTTTTGAAACAAATACTTTTTCATATAAATACCATCCAAAATGTTTTATTAAAAATAATTGATGTTTGTATATTATAGATATTAGTTCTTTGAAGAACACTGGCAATTTTTTTTCTAGTCTGGATTGTGTCTTCCTTCTGTTGATGATTTCATTTAATGTGCAAAATCTTTCTAATAACATCAAATTCCGATTGTTGATTATTTGCAGTATTTCTTGTGCCATCAGGGTTTTGTTCATGCAGTCTTTTCCTACACATATACCTTCCAGAGTTCTACCTATTCTCTCTTCCAGCAGATTTAGTGTTTCTGTTTTAATATTTAGATCTTTGATTCACCTTTATTTTCATTTAGTGCATGATGATAGACATGGCTCTACTTTTAATCTATGGCATGTGGAAAATCAGTTTTTTTCTAGCACCATTTATTAAAAAGGCTATCTTTCTTCCAGTGAACATGCTTGGGCCTTTTGTCAAAGATAAGATGGTTGAATGAGTTTGTAATTGTGTCTGCATCTTTTGATCTGTTCCATTGAGCTCAGATAAGTTTCTTTCTCTTTTTGCCAATATAATGCAGTTTTTTTCCAGTTACTCTATGGTATAATTTTAAGTCAGGGATTATGATGCCCCTCTTCTTGTTCCAAGTGAATTTTATGAATATTTGCTCTAGTTCTGTGAGGAGGCTAATGGTGTTTTGATTGGAATTACTTTAACTTTGTAGAAAAATTTGGGGAGTATGACCATTTTCACTATGTTGGTTATTCCTACCCAAAAGCAAGAGATGTTTTTTTCATTTTCTGATATCCTCTACAATCTCTATTTCAGAGTACAGTAGCTGTCAATGTAAAGATCTTTTACTTCCTTTGTTATATTGATTCCTAGGTATTTCATTTATTTGGATGCTATTGTGAAAATGTGGTTTTGTTAATTTCTCTCTTATGAATTCATTATTTGTGTTCAGGAATCCTATTGATTTTTGAGTGTTGACTTTGTAGTGGAAGTGTTCAAAACTGAGAAATGTTGAATGGGCAAATGTTATTGGGGAAGATTCTCTGGAAAGCATGGTGTGTCTGGATTTTAATGTATTCCTGTGACAGGGACTATACCTGACTCATCTCTCTGTTTCCACCTCCCCCTACCCACTGCATAAAGAGGTCCAGATCCTGATGATTTTGAGCAGCCAAGTGTTATGGTTTGTGTGTACATTTAGGGTCAGGTATTTTCCCAGCAATGAGAGAAGAGTAACCATGACAGAATTTGGTACCAGAGATGTGGGGTTGTTGCATCACTAAACCTGGCCATGTGGATTATAAGCTTTTGACAAGGGCTTGCCTGAAGACATAAGAAAAGTTGGGAGATGTCACCTATAGGGTTATAACCAGAACAGCTTGGGCTGTCCTATATGGGAGATTCTTATCAGAAGACCAAAACGCTGATTGAAATCCTGCCTGTAAAGACCAGGCTGGGAAGGTTTCTTCCAGGAAGAAGGATTTCACTGGTTGTTGGACTCAGATGTTGTAAGTTAGCTTGGCAGAAAGTTTGTCTGAATTTTTCTCATGTCAAGAAACTCTGCCATTGTTGCTGTTACTCTGCCCTTTGCTCTCTTGCTTTTCCATGAGATGTTGCTCTCTGCCATGTGCTGTTATGCCTTGGAGCCATCTGAGTGTAGGCTGAAACTTCCAGTAACTGTATGCAAAATAAACCTTTCAGTTCCTTCATTTTGAGTGCCTGGTATTTGTCCCAGCAAGAGAGAAGAGTAACTGATACACCAAGGAACACACAAAGAGTTTGGAAGATAGACTTGGTCTTGGGAGATCCATTCTCCACTTTCTCTCTTGATCTTTGTGGAAGCCATCTACATCTGCAGGTAGCCTTTCCCACCTTTCTATGTTGATAGTTTCCACTGGGCCTCAGGTATTGGGAAACTGGGGGAAGATGAGTGGTAGAAGAAAGGAGAGATTAGGGCATTTGTCCTCTCTTTGGTGACTTTGGGAGGAGACTGCAGTAATTGCTATCTCTCCTTTGTGGTTCCAATTTCTTACAGATTACATCAGGTCCCTTCCAGGTATTCTTCCTTTCTCTTTCCCTGTGGCTTAAGGGAAATGGTGGCTTCCTGATCTTTCTAACATTTGATTGCCTGATATCCTGCTTGGCTTCTCAGCTTTCCCATCATCCAATGTAACTAATTCCCTACACTTGAGTACTGCCTCAAGCTATTGGGTAGTTTCCTTTCCTTGGTTAGGTCCTGATTCAACTAAGTTGTAGACATGGTTTCTTGCCCTATGCCAGAGAACCCTAGACTTTCTGGAAAATCCCCCACCTACAAACCAAGTGCAGAATAAGCTTTATTAGACACAAATGACTGGATATGCAATTTGCACCTCAAAGATGTGCTACTTATATAAGAAGAAAAATATAAACAAGGATGTTTGGGAAGAGTAAGATGATGCTTTGAGGGAAAGAAGTATTAATCACAATAATAACTTTCAATGATTAAACCTCTAAGATGTGCTGGTAGTTTTTCAGACATCCTCAATAACCTACAGAGTCTTACTGTGCTCATTTTACAGAGATGAGTACATGGAGTACTCATCCATGGGGCAGAAGGTCTCACCCCCTCCAGAGCTCCTGGCCCTTCTGTGAAGCACATGGAGAGATAGAAGTTTCTTTTAAAGAAATGAAATGTGTGTGTTAATCTTGAAGCAAGACTTACTTCTCACACTGGAAATATCAAATTCTCAGCGACCAATTCATCTGGATAATGTATATGATGTCGCGTAACAAGATGAAGATGGAGACATCAGTCAGTGCAACCAACAGTGGGTGTCACATCTCTGAACACACAGATATCACCCTTGCTGACACTTTAGCAGTTGCATAGAACTGTTTTTCAGGGGATCTGCTGAAGCAAAATCCAGGCCTTGATTGTCTGGGAGACCATGTTTTCCTCACAGGTCACACACTGTGAGAAACAAACCAATTACAAGAAGAAAGAGGAGATATTAAAGAGCAAATACAGTCCTTTCAGTGTGCGCAGTTTAAAATCCAGAGAAGAGAAACAAAGAAATGAGCCTGTGGAATATTTAACCCTTTGTTCAGGGAATTCAGTGCAGAAATTTGCTTCCAGGATTTAATTTTTAAAATGGTGTTGGGAAAAGTGTAGAGCACAATAGAGAATTCTTATCGGGGACCAACTGTGGCTAAATGAAAGTAGTAAGGCTACTGCCAGGGTATTTTTAGAAAAGTGTTTTATTTACTAATTTACAGAGCTTTACGTCTTCCTTGGGTTAAATAAAAAACACGTGTATATGCAGATAGCTGTGTCCTTACCAGTTGTATGTGGCTTCATTGCTGCTAATTCCTTGGTAATCTTTGCCTTCAGAGTAGGATTTTTTTCAGTTTTATCTGGGCCAGAGAGCAGAGAATGAGCCGTTGGATGCTAATAAGGTGTCATCCTTGACTCCTGGGCTCAGTTGTACCACATCATGGAAGGAAAAATCCTTTCCTGCACTATTTTCGTGACAGGATAGAACTCCTGCTGGCTCTCAACTTGTCTGTGTGCCTCAGTTCCTTTCATTTTGAACTTCAGATCAAACCTCCCATCAGGGCACTAGGACCCACCTTGTCTAGTTCCTTAAACTTCCTCTGGACGGAGATACAGGAATTACATTTGGTCACTCAGATTCATTCTCCTTTTTGCCTCATGTTGAAATTTTTCTATAGAATACTATGAAATTTCTTCCTAAAAGTAGCTCAGACCTTGTCACTGATGCAAAGCTCTAGTGCCTCTCCATGGGCTACAGGAGTGTCTTTGATTATTCTTCCCTCCTTGAAACACTTGTCCTTCTTGGTTTTCAGGAGATACACTCTTCTGGGTCTCTTTGTATCCCACCAACTTTCATAGTTTTCTTTACTAGCTCCTTTTCATATCCTAGACTTTGAAATTTTGAGGTGCCCCAGGGCTCAGTGCCTGTATCTTTTTTCTTCCCAACTTTGTTGCACGTGTGATGGTCTCATCTTTCTCATATTTCTACAAATAACTTGCCTTACTGAACACTTCCAAACTTATACTCCTTATAGCTCGAACTACTTCCTTAACTTTGGCTTCACATATCTAATTTTCTTGAAAAAAAATTTGAGTGAATCTAGTCTGTTATACACATATACTCCTGAATGAGTATACACATATACTTATGACTGAATTATACCTCAGTGAACCCATTGTAAGTTGAAAATATTGCAGGTCAAAAATGCATTTAATACATGCAACCTACTAAACATCATAACTTAGCCCAGTCCACCTTAGTTGTGCTATAGTAAGCCATAACTGTACATCATGAAAGAGTATTTTATTTCATACCATTAGTCCAGTAAAAGATTGGAATTCAAATTTTAAAGTATGAGTTCTACTGAATGTACATAGATTTGGTACCATAATAAAGTTGGAAAGCCACATATCAAACTATTGTGAGACAGAGACCATCTGTATCAAGCTTTCCAAGATCCAAATACAGAATATTGCGTTTTCCAAGGATAGAAACACCTCCTGTCCCTTACAATCACAATGTGTGCTTGATGCTCCTTCATTCGAGGTCTGTGTTCCTTCCTCTTGAACACTAGATGATCTTTGTGATTGCATTGATAGACAGAGTGTGATCAAGTGATGCAGTGTGATTTCCAAGGCTCAGCCATAAGTATGCCATGCACCTCTGTCCTGCTTTCTCTAGTTGCTTACTCTTGGAAACTAGCCACCATGCTGTGAGGAAGCACAAAGGATGCCATATGGAGAGACCATGTGGAGAGATCGCATGTAGGTGTCCAGCCTAGTATTCCACCTGAGGTCTAGCTCACAGCCAGCTTCAACCATTGGGTATGTAAGAAAAGATGCCTTAAGATGATTCCATTTCTAGCCATTGAGTTGCTCCCAGAAAACCCAGACACTGGGCGAAGATACAAATTATCTTTGAGGTACCCCGCACAGAGTGTACTCGTAATTCCCAGCCAAATACAGTAACTGCTTTCATGCCATTAATTTTTCAGAGATTTACTAGGAAGCAGTAGCAACTGGAGCACTTGATCTGCTTGGCTTTCATGAGTGCCTTCAAGTTTTGGAATCTGTTAAGCCTACTGGCTTCTCATAGCTTCTCTTCCTAATTATGTAGCAGACACAATCTTCATTATGTACTTTTACATTAACCGACCTCTTCCACTCAACTACTTTCTTTAGGCCAATCAGAGGAGCCAGGCCAGACTCCTACACCCATTTCCTAGACACACAGCACCTGGGCTCAATTGCTCAGTGCTATGTTATGCCCACAGGCCTTTACATGTGTTAATACTGGTCAGTTATTTTCTTCTTACTTTTTATCCTCTCAGTCTATAGAGCTCCTTTTTTAATATTAATTTTATTGAGAATGAGACAGTTTTAAAAAGAGTTCCTTCCTGTCCTTCAGCGGCTATTCTACAATGAATAACCACTAAGACAATAATATGCAATGTATTAATTATTGAAATTGTGCTAGTAATCAGTTTTGAAACTGTCTCCTCGCTATTTGTTTCTCAATAAAATTGTTTAAAAAAATAAAGACAATAGAAAATGGAAAAAAAAGTTTCTTCCTTTAAAAGAAGCCCAGACTCACATGTGGAAATGTACTATTATCTCCTAGTGTAAGAACATGAAAAAAGAAATAAAACCTAAAGATATAATAGATAGTAAAATGAAAAGAAACTGAACTTAAGGAATAAACAATGAAAAGGAGAGAAAGGAAAAAAGATAGGAAAAAAGTTAGGGGAAAAAAGTTAGGGGAAAAAACATGCAAGTATATATACAGAATAGCTGAGGTGATTGTACTAAGAGTGTCCATCTGTTTTGTGAAAATAGTAGTTAATGTGTACAACTTTCACCTTGACTAACTTTGTATGCTGATATCTGCATCCGAACAACTATACTGAGGACAGAAATGTCTGTCATCTTGATCTTCTAATTGTGTAACATTTATAATGTCATATCAATTATTACTATATTCTCTTTAAAATCTATTTTTTATGTATTTAGTACAGGGTCTTACTGCACAGATAGGCCTGGTAGTGATCCTCCTGTTTGCAGCCTCCCAAGCACTGGGATTACAGACGCATGCCACTACACCCACTCTGTCACCATCTCAGCACTCCCCAGGGGCAGACTGGCACACTGGGGGTTGAACCTGGTCCCTGAGCCTGCCTAAACAGGTGCTTTAATCTGCTGAGCTATCTGGCTAGCCCTTCTTTAAAACAAATTTTTAAAAAAGGTAAGAGGAAAAAAAAAAACAAAAAGAGACAACAAAAATTTAAGGTTTTTGAAAGCAAGCTGTAATATTCAATCATATGTCCAATCTTACATAACTATATCTGCTAATCTGAGCAACAGATTTGATGATAAAAATAGATAATATATCCACAATTGTTAATCAGCTCTTCTTGTTTTGAAAATCTGTAACATATGTATTGTTATATGTTACCCTGATTCCATCTTTGTTTCTGATTTTTGTTCTTCCTTTTTGTTTTACTCTTCAAAATTAAATTAAATTAAAAGAAGAAGTCACCAGAAGGTTCTAGACTTAAATGCTCATATAATGAAGTCAAAGCCAGGGTACAGTGGGTTCTGGTGACTCTGGGTATCTCCGAGGGAACAACTGTTACTGGGACCCAGAAAATTGTTGCTTCCTAAAATATGGTCTTAATACAACTAGCTCTTCTGATTTTTCAAGAAAAGTCTGAAATTTATGTGAAGTCTCCCGATTTTAAACTTTTAAACAGGCTAATTAAACTGTGTTGCTTTTGGCTTAGAGTTACCATCTGCCCATCCCTTCACTAACCAATTAGTTAGAGTCACCAGAGTACACCAGCACAGTGTTTCTAGAGTTTTCCAGACTCTATCGAGGTGACTTTGTAATATGACTGAGTAGTTCTGAACTACTGATAGATAATGCTGAGCTTTGCCTGTCATCCCTATTCTCCCAGTGGCTGGTATAAGGTTGGTGCACAGCTGGCCGTGGAGTCTGTTTAGTCAGTACCATGTTCTCCCCAACTTTGGTCTCTGACGTCAGTTCAGCCCCTGTCCTTTCTGTCTTCCACACAGTATTAGCCCCAAATGGCTCTGCGCACTGCTGCCTCTCTGATGAGTTCACACTGTCATTCTTTCCTCTCCAGGATGCACCCCTCAAAAGCAGCCCTCCTCACCACTTTGAATATATAGTTGCATTCTCTTAATGAATAGAATGATTTGTTCTAATGGTGTTTGTAAATAGGATCTCAAGTCCACATCTTGTACAACAATTAACCACTAAGAAGAATATATGCAGTGTATTATTTGTTGAAACTGTACTTCCGATTTGATTTGAAACTGTCTCATTACTGTTTATCAATAAAATTTTGAAAAAAAAAGCAGCCCTCCTCATTCTGAAAACCCCTTTCCTGCCACCCACTCCCCATTCTTATTTTGATTTTTGATATCTTTTTTATGCATTTGGTACAGGGGCTCACTACACAGCTCGGACTCATAGTGATCCTCCTGTCTCAGCCTCCCCAGTACTGGAATTAGGGGCTTGTGCCACCACACCAGGTTTCAGGGCCTGCATGGCATGACAGCATGGCATCTGGTAGTGGTTATCAAAATCTGGACCTTGAACTTGCCAGGCAGATGCTTAGACTGCTAAGCTATCTCCCCCACCATTCTTACTTTGAACTTGAGATCTTTGTGAAAAGCCCTTCTGCTTGTATTGTGTAAATCCACTCTGAGATGGGTGCCACTCCAAGCCTATTGTCTCAGCTGCAGCAGGACACTTAGAGCTGATTATCACATTACTGCCATGCTGATGTGCAGCACGGCTCTGTAAGTTACACTGCACATCGCTGAGAAGATTAGCTCTTTGTAAGTTGTCTGCAGCATTATGGATACTCCGTCATCAGCAGTGTTCCTGTATTCTCTCCAGAGGCACTAACGACGCTGACAAAACACATCGAGCTGCCGTTCCCTTCCACACATCTAGATAAAAGAGAGCACGTCTCGATGCAGAGCATATCATTTGGTGATGGCAAAACATTATCTTTTCTTTATGAATAATAGAAGACGTTTGGCTTGCTCATAATCTTTTAAAAACTGTAGTCATAGTAACACATATGTTGTCCTTTAATAGGAGATTTTCTTCACCCTTCTTAAAGACAGCAGCCTGGTTTATAGTGTGTTCTCATCCACCCAACAGAGCAATATCCATTAGATTCACAACTTGTCTGAAGTCAGACATTAACAGATAGAGACTGACTTTGCTACTAGTGGGATTCTTCACTATTACCCAGGTGGGGAGAAGTAAGAGCTAGATTTCTTTGTTGTCAAACTTATAGTTTGGATCAAAAGGGAAAAGGTCTTTGATGAAGAGAATCTTTAGTGATTGTACACAGTTTGGGGAGTGGTCTGCATACACATGTCACTTCTCCAAGGAAAAGAAGTAAGTTTCTAAAGATACAACCAAACTGGAAGCGGAGCTGTAGGTGTGTCGCAGCCCAAGTGTCCTTGGCTTTATATAATGATGGCTGTGCTGTGGAGTATAATAGGAGGGAAGGGTGTTAGAAAAATGTGACGTACATTTGCTCTTTTTGTAATTGACACACTTCAAGGGGGGTGTGGGAAATTTGTGAAAGTAAGTGAGAAGGTGCAGATGTTCAGTGTCAGAATGTTTGAGGAAGTGGGTTGATTAGCTTGGAGAGCACAGCAGATATGATGGCCAGTTTCTAATTCCTAAGAGGCTACTTTAGGAGGGAAGAATTTTACTTGTTTTTGTACCTTTGAGGAGCAGAACTTGTAGCTATGAATAGAAGGATGCAATGGAGGAAACACTTCAGGGTGGCCAAAAAAGAGCTTCTTTTTTGTCATTGCTGCTCTGATAAAGGAGAAACATACATGCATAGCTATGGCACCTGAGGTTGGGTTCTCTGGCATGTAACTGCTTCTCTGAGTGTGTGGAGTCTATTGGGGAGTGCCTTCTTGGTAGACACCTGGTAAAGTAGGAATAGCTACACAAAGAAGGTATTGAACTGCTGCCAAAGAGCTTCATCAGGCCCAGTGGCCTGGCCTTACACCACTGTCCTGCATTGAGGCAAGGGAGCTGGCCATTTAGACCTTAGACTGATTAATCCCTGGATGCAAGTTTCCTGTGTGCAAGAGGTTGGCCTTGGACAAGGATGCTCTCTTCAGCTGTGGGGAATTCCTGGAGAGCTGCTCAGTACTGCTGGGAGCTGAGAGAAAGAGTCTTGAGTCTGAAGGGCAATCCAGGCAGCACTATGCTGTTTGCTGAAGAAAGCTGCTCAGTGGAAATGCTGTGACTCCTCCATTGTGTGACTTCTCAGGGTACTTCCAATGTATACATTCTACTATAAAATACTGTAAGATCTATCAGAGATTCCATCCATAGAGTGCTTCCTCATGGAGGCTCTAGAGGCACAGTTTGCTCAGCTTGAAGATCCTGGCTCCCGGGCAGCATTTGACCAATATTCCTTGGTTCATTCAGTCACACTGGGGCAGATTTGGATTACATTAAGGAAATATGAAGATCTTAGGAACAACATTCCAGAGGAGGAATAGCAAATGAAAAGATCCTGGGTAGAAACAATCCTGGCATATCCAAGACATGGTTAGTTGAGTGTGGGAAGGTGGAGAAAAGCTTTCAGGGAGCAGGTTGCTTGTGGGGAAGTAGGAAACATTTTCAACATTAGTAGCTAAAGCCATGCACAGGAGACAAGACTCAGTAGTGTTACAGAGATCTGGTCTGAGCCTGGTCTCAGCAATGGAACCGCAGTTAACATGCTTTGCTTCCTTATCTGAAAAATCAGGATGCTTTCAGTACCTACTCTGTAGGGTTGCTGTGAGTATCAAGGGCAGTGGGGCATAGAAGTGATTGCCTCAGTGCCTGGCTCCATAGCAAGTACTTGGTGAATGCTAGCTCTTATTTGTATTGTACAGCTTAGACAGTTGAAGAGGTGCTGCTTCACCTAAGATTAAATTCTAACCAAATCCTCTTTGCCGTCTTATGGTCTCTTTCTCTATCCCACTTTTGGTCTCTGTGTCTCTCAGCCTCTCTTTCTCTGTCTCCTGATCTATCCTCATGGTTTTTGCATCCTGTCTCATCTCTGTCTGCTCCTGTCCCTCACTCTGTCTGTCTGTCTGTCTGTCTGTCTGTCTGTCTGTCTGTCTGTCTGCCTTCCTGCCTGTCTCTCTTTATTTTTTATACTGAGAATTGAAACCAGGGCCTACACACTGAGTGTTATCCTCAACATTTGTTTCATTTTTCATTTCAAAACAGGGTCTCTCTTAGTTGCCAATGCTGTGCTCAAACTTGTGATCCTCCTGCCTTAGCCTTCCAGAGTGCTAGGATTGCAGGCACACACCACCTCACCCAGCTCTTTCACTCATATTCTCGGTCTCTCACCTCTTGCTTCCTTCTACCTTTTTCTCTCCCTTCCTCACTCCTCTTCCTTCCTTCCCTCTCTCCCTCTCTCCTTCTCTTCATGCCAGAGAGCCCAGCTGCTCCAAAATAGGCACCCAGGAGCAAGGTAACTGCTCACAGTGTTGGGTGCTGATGCAGACCATAAATCCTGGGATTCTACCCTTCCTTGGGGAACAGTGGGGAACAGTTATTTCCCTCCATGAACTCTTTACCTGCTGGCTCAGGAAAAAGAATGTCCCTTAATGATGTCAGTTTCTCTGCAGAATTCAGGGCTCCCTTCATCATGAGAGCAGCTGCCTTTCTGCCCCCTTCCCAGGGGCACATTTGATCCTGCCTTGAACATGCCCACATGGTCTCCATGGGGGTTGGAGCAGCAGGCCCTTCTTGGTCTTTGCACTGCAGTGAAGCAGATTGGAAGTAGATTTATTTCTCCTGCTCTGGTGGTGCATGGAAGCTCCCTGGTGAAAGAGCCCTGTTAAGGG
Organism: Octodon degus; assembly: GCF_000260255.1. Taxonomy (NCBI): domain Eukaryota; kingdom Metazoa; phylum Chordata; class Mammalia; order Rodentia; family Octodontidae; genus Octodon; species Octodon degus. The sequence continues at coordinate 2,605,136 of NW_004524674.1, read as the reverse complement.
GACATAGGTCCTTCCAGAAACACAAGCACTTTCTGTGTGGAAACCATTTTCCAGAATGATGGCAAAAGCAATGTCGCTCTAACTCTCAAAGAAGTTTTTCTAATACCACTTAAATAAATGAAATGGGAATTTTTTTTCATCTCTCCTGGTCCCTACCAGCAGGCAGTGAGGTTGGGGAAATCTTGGGGATTGGGAAAGGTCAAAGAGCTCTGAGAAGGTGAAACGCGATCACAGAATTTAAAGAGGCCATGTGAAAATGTCAGTCCTGAAGTCATCACTAATTTGTGGGAAAGGATAGGTCAGTTTCCTTTTCTGGAATCAGCGGCAGAATTACCTATTCAGGGTACCATAAAGAATCATTACAAGGATGAAACAGAAAATAGCAGAATTTGGAAACTAAGTGCTATGCACACTCTAATGATTCATGTATTTTTCAGTGAAATACAAGGCCAGGTTCTGTACTGAACATTTCACATGCATTAGTTCTTGTAATCTTTAATCCTAATTAGGTATGTACTATTGTCCCATTTATAGGGTGAGCAAACTGAGGCCCCTTAGTAGTTATGATTTCTGCCTATAATGTGTGAATGTGAAAGAGAGGGAGGGAGGGAGGGAGGGAGAGAGAGAGAGAGAGAGAGAGAGAGAGAGAGAGAGAGAGAGAGAGAGAGAGAGAGACATGGATCTGGTTGACGGTTGACTCCAAAGCTCTTATTTCTTTCCATGTGCTGCAACCCCAACTCTGTCTTTAGGGATAAGTTGCAGCTAATCAAAATGTCCCCACAGCCGTTTTCAAGTTATCTTGATGGAATGATGCCTGGGGAGACAGCAGGGATTGAGGTGGCAGATCCATCTTAAGACGTCCAGCAAGTTAACCTTGGACATACCCAAGGACCCTTGGAAAGTGAGAATTTTAGAGTTACTTACTTCAGGAAAGGGACCATCTGCTCTGTGTTCTTTCAGATAAATTGCCTTCAGAATCTGTGCTTTAACCAACACTTTGGGGCAGCAGAGGTGAAGGAAACCAGGTGTCTGCTCCTTCATTTGTCCAGAGAGAGCAAGGCTATGTCTGAAAAATGAACTCAGAGTCTAGGAAGCTGTTCTCATGGTCAACAAAAAGCTACCGCAAGGGGTTCTGAAAAGAGGAGGAGCTTTTCCTCTGACTTAGTGGTGCACCTTGTTTTTATTTCAAAGAAACCAAGAATGTTTTTTTAAATGGGTTCAAAACTCCCATTTCCTATTTTCAAATAAGAATGGGCTTAGCCCCTGACTTGCCATATTTTCAAAAATCCCAGAAAATCTTTTGAGACTCTTGGATTATTAAAAAAAAATCCCTTGGCATGCTCGCAGTTTTAAATGGGCAGTCTGGTTACCATGTGTGCGCTGGTGGAGCTGAGCAGTATGACTGGGCTGCCACAGGTAGGTTGGTTTCAGCTGTCTTTGATGCCGCTGCCACTGCCACTGATGGTTGTTGCAATGGGACCCAGCACAATGCAATGTTCTCCTGTACAAGGCTGGGAGGATGCACTTGCTGGGTCAAGGTTCCTGCACTGATCAAAGTGTTCTTTGAAGTCCGCAATCTTTCTTCGTGTTTGTGTTGGCACAGAGCGCTGCACACTGGGACTTCAAATCAGTAGCTCCCAGCTCACACTTACACCCACAGCCACTTCCCCTCTTCATGACAGGCCAGTCACGAGGTTTCTGCCAGCCCCAAACATGCTCCTAAGGTCAACTCTCTCACCCCTTATCTTGGGTCACCTCTCTGAACTTCTCTTCCCCTTGAGATAGATCTTGACCCCTAATATGTCTTTTCTTACTAATGAAAGATATTGGGATCATACAGCCTCTCAAAATTCCAAAAAAAATTTGAGCTTCAGAATGAAAAAAGATAACATGACACATTTATGAGAAAGCTACCTTAAGATACAATCTACAAGAACCATTCTGTTGCTAAGGAGAATGAGCAGGAAAAACTTGTGCCTTGGCCAGAAAAAACTATCTTGTCATGACTCCCCACTCAAGGTGGTTTGTGGCCACTTGTCATTTTGCATTCAAACAAGTAGGGTTGCCTATGAACAACCTACCAACACAGAAAAGTAGCTGCAGCATTTAAATGGCAGCTGCATTCCTTATAAATATTTGACTTTTTCTTTTTTCCTTTTGAGATAGGGTTTCTCTATGTTGTTCTTTTCACTAAGTCCCTGAGCCCAGCCTAAAAGTTGGCAGCATCCACAGTGTGCGAATGAACAAATGCTAGCAAAGCACAAAGCTTCTGTCCTAACTCATTGCTGCTGTGATTCACAGTTATGATCCCCTCCCACACTAGGTGACTCTAGTGGTTCCCTGACAACCAGTCACCTGAGACCTGATCAGGCCTGTGACCAAGACCAACTCCAAGTGTCCAATGTTTCTACCACTGGAAATGGTGATCCAAACACTGATTTTGTATCTTGCCACCACATTCTCCTAGGGAAAGTGGGTACATTCGTGTGGATTGTGGGTGTGTCTGACATAGAAAGATCTTGGAAGATGGAAATATAGATGAACTATGGAGAGATGGCAGCAAACTTCTAGAGCTTGCTGCAGGGGTAGCCAGCACTCTCTGGGGTCTCATGAAATTCCTTTATTTCTCTATCAGTCAGTGTCCAAGCATAGGAAGAGGTTGAACTTCAACATGGAACAAGGGATATATGATAGGACCTAGACTGAGTACAACTGAGAGCTGATGAAGACCTGTGGGCAGGGTTGCTGCTTCTGCATCTGACATCAGACCTGAAGTTACTCATTCCTCAGGGCTGGTTGCTCAAAGGAAAACTGGAGGTAAATTTGGGGAAAGCAAAAACTGAGCTGGAAATTACAAAGACAAGTGTAACTTATAGCTTGTACCTACTTGTGGTTATTAAATGTTTGGGATTTTCCTGATCCAATTGCTGAACACAAACATTCTTTTTTTTTTTTTTTTTTTTTTTTTTTTTTTTTTTTTTTTTTTTTTTTTTTTTCTAGTGACTGGCTCAGCCATCTGCTGCCCCTGGGGGGCATGGTATGTGGGCCAGGGATTGAACCTCAGTCTTTGCACTTGCCTAAGCTTGACTTAAGAAGGCGCTTTAGACTGCTGAGCTATCTCGCTGGCCCTGACAATTATTATCTATGGTCTAAAGGCTATTTATCTATAGAATGGAAATGCTACATAATGATGTGCTATTGAGCATCTCTTATACAACTCCATATTTAGTAATATCACATTGGTAGCTTTTAATAGTCCCTCAAGGAGATTTATACAACAGAAAATTGGCAAATGCTACAAATCATGGCTTAATTTATAGCACATTTTGTTGATGGCAATGGAGAAATTGTTAATAAAATAAACCTTTAAAAAAGATTTAAAAATAGTTTGGCGGGGCTGGGGAGATGGCTCAGTGGAATAAGCACTTCCCTGGCAAGTTGCAAGGGCCTGAGTTCAATCCTCGGTTCTGGAAAAAAAAAAAAAAAAAAGAGAGAGAACATAAAAATAGTTTGGCTCAGGGTTATACTGTGAATAAAGGAAACATTCTTGCGCTATATAACACTTTTTCAACTTAGCAAAGAAGTAGCTCACAACTTTGATGAACGATGAATGTGAAGTTTTTTCATTTTTGCTTTGTCTTGTTAGAATAAACAAAAACATCAACTAACATTTAAATTGCAGCTATATCTGGAGAGCTGATTGTTAAACATTTATAAGCATGCTATTGACTGGATCCCACAAGGAGAAACTGGAATGTGTACCCTTTCTCACTGCCTCCAATCTTGTTGATGCATGTGACAGGGAGGCGAAGCTGACATCCTGCATTGTGAAGCTGAACACATACCTGGCCCAAGACTTGGAAAAAATTGAAAGAGGAAATCCAGCAGGAGCTGGGAAAGGGACAGCTCAGGTGTCCACCACACCTGTAGGGAACAGACATCGCGTGTGAACTGCAGCACCGTCTGATGTCTTGCACCTGACCTTCAGAGAGCAATAACTGATGTTTTATTTCTTCCTCTTAAATCTTGGACATTTTTCTCTTGGAGCCATCCCAAACCTGAAAGCATACAGGAAAGAGAATTTTGAAAATTATAGCTGCAGCTGAAGAAAGTTCACATAAACTCACTTTCCTAGTCCTAAGACACAGTGCAAGGTTGGGATGTGGATCTCCCAGGTGCTGCAGCCGTTTTGGGATCTGACAGGTTACAGTGCTGGTACTGTGATTAGCAGGTAGGTGAATGCACACATTCAAAAGCCAAGTCAGGGCTTCAGGCTTCACAATCACCATCAATCCAGAATTTAGGCATGGGTCATCCCTCTTCACAAGGGTCTTCCTTTCTACCTTTGATTTTTATTCATTCTTGCATGGAGAGAAAGATAGGATAGATGCAATTTCAGTCTTTTAGAAGGGAACCTGGATTCCATTTATTCATCCAGAACTGAGCCCAGCCACATGCAGAACACTGGGGACCATGAGCTGAATCTGACCGGTGCCACTTTCATAGACCTTACAGTCCAAGAAGGAAGAGAAGTGAGGCTGGGAAATGGGAAGACACAAAGGTATCCCTGCTCCCCCTTCATAAAGGTTGTCTTTCCCCATCTTGCTCCTCCAGAAGCAGCCAACAGCCCCATTGTGCACCAAATCCTTTGCACAGCAGGCCATGACCCTCTCTCTGCCTCTCATCCTGTCTAGCTCCACCAGCGTCCTTCTACCAGTCCTGTGCTCTTCCCACACTGCTCTGCTTCTAAGGCCCAATGTGTTCATGTGCATCTTTTTTATTATACATTTCTTTTTTTTTCTTTTTATATTTTTATTGAGAAACAAATAGCAATGAGATAGTTTCACAACCAATTAGTAGTACATTTTCAATAATTAATACATTGCACATTGTTGTCTTAGTGGTTATTCACTGTACAAGATGCAGACCTGATATCCTGTCTCAAACACTATTAGAACAAACCTCTCTATTGAATTGAGAGAATGGAGCTGTATATCTATCCTAACTGTGTTGAGTATATAGATACAAAATGGTCATTCATTTCTATCCCACTTTTTGGTTAGTTTTGTCAGAGAAGGGCATTCCATTGCCATTTAAATATTGTAGGTGTGTGGATTCAGCAAAATAATCCAATATAGTCCAGTAGTCCATAATAGTAGTGGATTATCCATAGGACTGGCAATGTCAGAAGTTGTTGACTTGAGCATCTTACAGCTCATCATATTAATATGGCTTTACTTTTTATACTTCATTTTCATACTTTTTTGCTGGATGGTTAAGACCAAGAAAGAGCAAGACCTACATAACAAGAAATGTAACTTTTGTATCTGATAAAGGCAGTCAAATCCCCTCAGGATTTAACCTGAAACCCTGTACCTCAGGTTGTAGATCCTTTGTCAGTGTCAGCCATGTGGATGAGTCTCAGCCATTGCTTGACCAATTTGCTCATGTGCATCTTTAACCTGGAAAATCACCGTGCTTCTTCTCTCCCTACAGAAGTCTTCTCAGTTTCCCAGACTGTTCAGTGCTACCTCTTTCACAAAACAGTCTTGTGCATAGCAAATATAATTGCTCTTTTCATGCCCCACTCCCACATCTTATAATTTCTATCTCTACTTAACACCATGAATGACATCTTTGCTGGTAGCTATTTACCAAAAACACCGTGTGCCCCAGGCATGGTGCCAAGCATGTGATGGCCATTGTTTCCATTTAATTCTTTAATGAATCCTGGGAGCAGGTGTTCTGACTGCCTTTTTACAAATGAGGAAATAAAAGCACAGGAAAGTTGAATGTAACAGTCTCAAAGGCACATAGCTAGTCAGTAGTGGAGTTAGAGTCTGAACTGAGGCTGTTTTTTTGACCCATAAGATATATGGCCTGCCTCTTTAGCTCAAATGCAGGGTCCATAAAATGCTAGTTCCCTGGGAGAAGATGCAGAGGAAGTAGGAGAGGGCAGTTCTGTAGATTAATGTGGAAGTTAACCCTTATCAGGTGGTCATAAAACAGTAGCCCTGGGGCCTGTGGGCGCACAAGAGGGCTGGGTCATTTTGGAGCACAGTCAGACAGAAAGGGGCTCAGCTGCACAGCAAATAGGGTCTGTCCCAGCTCAGGAAATGAGCCATCCCCCAACATTTGGCATGAAAATGCCTCTCAGGCACAACTCCTCCTCCCACCTCCTCAGACTCAGACGGGAAGGCTGTCAGCCTCCTTTGTCATGTCTGACTGAACGACAGCCATGACATGTGCGTAGGAGGCGCTGAAGCAGGGGATCCCTTAATAGATCAGGTGCTTTGAGCCCTGAGGCTTGCTATTCACTCTTTGGAGTGGGGGTGGAGGGCCTGTTTCAGTGCACAAGAATATATCAACCTTTCAAAGGAAGGGGCTGGGGTGAGACCAGTGAGGTTCTCACAGAATCAAAGAGGACACCAAAAAACTCAGAAATAGAGATAAATGATGTTTTTAAATACAATACATGAAAACCCAAATAAATGCAAATTTTCCATGATGACATAGAATCACTTTTTAATGTCAAGACAGAATTTTAGTAGCAGTCAAAGATTTTTTCTGATTTCAGAAAGGCACAGTTGTGTGGTGTGATGAGCAGTCACAGTTGTGTGGTGTAATGTCATCTGGCCTATAGCGCCAAGCTCCCAGGGAACTGTGAAGTTCTTCTGTTTTGTCCCCAATCCAGCAGAAACAAACTACATTTTATCCATCCATCCATCCATCCATCCATCCATCCATCCATCCATCCATCCATTCATCCATCCATCCACCCCTCCATCCATCCATTCATCTATCCATCAATCTATCCAGTGATTGTGATGGATCATTGTATCAATTTGAGTAAGCGAATTGCAACTAAACTGGCTCAGCAATTCCACACCCTACCCATCCTAGCTTGTGAGCTGGATGGTACAAAGGTGAAGTTAGGTAGACCACATCTGTTTCTGTTTCTTCCTAGATGCTCCAGTTCTTGCTTTTCCCTTGGATGTCTTCCTCTGGCTTTCAGGCAGACTCTTCAGGTTCCAGTGCAGATCCTTCCATTTTCTTGCATGGACTCTTCAACCTTTCATCACAGACCCCTTGGACTCTTGCTATGAACTCACACAGAACACCACTGTAGGCTCTGGACCCGCATCTGAATCCTTTAATCTTCAGTGTGCAGACAATCTCTGAACTCTTCTTTATCCAAAGCTGTGGGTGGCCATTGCAAGTAAATCTCATGCATTCATATATATTTGTATATCTTGCAGTTTATCTGTTTCTCCAGTCAACACTGACTGACACATTGGCCATCTGCGATAGCTTTCTATGCAGAGAAGAATATCCTTTTAAAATGATGATGAATTTGTTTTTATAGGTTTCCTTTCTAGCTTATAGCAAGAAAAAGACAGCAAAAGCAAGCAAGCAATCAAGCAAGAATGAGCATAGCTCTTTCTATCCCTTATATCTTATCCAGGCTACTTAGAGCAGGTAGTCCTCATACTCTTAATCCTAGTGTCCTTGATCTTAGCATTGCAGCTTGAATCAATTCCAACATTACATACTCTAGATTCAGCCATCTCTGGAAAAGCTCCACCCATAACTGCATGAGGCTTTAAGGAGACATCTAGACACAAGCTATAATAAAACTCATTTATTTTTAATATTTCCTGGTTTTCTAATAAATACATTGAAAATTAAACTTTCCTGTGTGAATTACTTAAATCACATACCACAAATTTTACGTGTAATATAGGTACTGTCATTGAGTTCTAAATATTTTATGTTTCCCTTGTGCATTTCTTTTTCATGAACATTGTTTAGGAATGTGTCTTTTTATTTTCCAAATGTATTTGTAAGTACTTTCATTGCTGAATTTTAACATAAGTGTGTAGGTTAGAGAACATACTCTGTGTGCTGCAGAATTTTTAAAAATTTGTTGATGCTATTTTTGTGACCTGATGCATTTTTATAACATGGTTTGTGTACCTGAAAAGGATTACTAGCCCATGCTTATTGGGAACAAGTTTCCAAATTTATCTATTAGATAAAGATGTAATTACATGGCTTGAATAGTAATCCATGTCCTTGCTGCTTGATCTATCTTTTACTGGGGAAGGGCTCTACACTTTTCCTCTGTGATTGGGTGTTTATCAGCATCTCTTTGTACTTGGCCAGTTTCTGCTTTAAGACAGGAAATTTGGATTTGTAGATGTTCATGATTACTGTCTCTTTGCTGAAGTGTGTTCCTTTCATCACTACATATAATAATGCCTCTTTATTTCTCTTATAGCTTTTGGTTCAAATTTTGTCTTACATTAATAGTGCTATGCCAGCTTATCTAATAATTGGCTAGTATGAACTCTTTGTGTCCCTTTATCTTGAATTTTTTCTGTCACCTGTAAGTAATATACAGTTATATTTTAAATGGACAGGTGCAATTTCCTATTATGAATGTGATCATCATGTGTATATAAATTGTACCAATAAACTTAATTAAAATATTTTAAAGGCACTTATACAGTAGTCTGTTCTTTAACTTAGAAGATTGATCTAGATGAATTTTATAATAATTGCTAGTATATTGTGCTTACTATCTTATTTTGTAAGAAATAAAAAATAGAAAACATTCTATTTCCTAATTTTCAGGTGTTATTAGATTGCCAAAATCTTCTTTACTACATTTCTCACTATTCTTGCTGACTTGAAAACTGTAAATTGTATTACCTTTCTTTTAGGAATTAGGTCTATAATTTAGAATTTCTTTTACTATTAATATTTCTAACAACCTAAGTTTGCAGACCAAAATTAGAGAAAAAGGAGGGCTGCAAGGAAAGCCAACATTTTGGCCCTAGCCTTCCAAGGGCAATTAAGACTCAGGACATATGGGAACTTGTACTGTAACGTCATGTAACTCAGTAGTGTCCCAAATTTTCTGATCAAGGAAATTATGGGGTCAAAGAGGACAGTGATCGATGATGTAGAATGTGCCTAAGGAGAGTCACATGGAGAGAAAACATTCTCTCAGGCTCTCACAGAGAGCACATTGGCCAAGCAATGGCCGTGACTCATCCACATAGCTGACACCTACAAAGGTTCTACAATCTGAGGTATAGGATCTCAGGATAAATCCTGAGGGGATTTCACTGACCTTATCAGACCCAAAAGCTATAACTCTTGTTGCATAGGTCCTGCTTTACCTTGGTCTTTACAAACCAGCAGAAAAGTATAAAAACAAAGTATAAGAAGTAAAGCCATGGTATTATGTTGAGCTGTAGGGGACTCAGGTCAACAATTTCTGACATTGCCAGTCAAGTGGAAGATCCAATACTATTATGGACTACTGAACTCTTTTAGAATATTTTGCTGAGTTTACGCACCTATAATATTTAAATGATGGAACTTAACAAAAAAAGGGGATACAAATGAATGTCATTTTGTATCTGTGTATTCAAAGTGGTTAGGATAGATATATGGTTACATTCTCTGAATGAATAGAGGGATTTGTTCCAATGGTGTTTGTAAATAGAATATCATGTCCACATCTTGTACAGCAATTAACCACTAGGTAGAATGTACACAATGTGTTAATTATTCAAATTGTCCTACCAATTTGGTTTGAAACTGTCTCATTGCTATTTGTTTCTCAATAAAATTATGGAAAAGATATTTCTAATAAAGTCAAAAGTTTTTTTTTTCAGAACCAGGGATTGAACTCAAACCCTTGTGTTTGCCAGGGAAGCGCTTATTCTACTGAGCCAGTTATTCATTATTGTTATTCTCCTGAAGATAATTAGCCTTCTAACCCACAGAACTTTGTATCTTTCTCAATATTGTTGTCTAGATATTTGGTTTAGGTAATCTAATTATGTAGTAGTTATATGTGATGAAATTAGTTGTTCATTTAGTTTATCTACATATATTACCAATTTCCAAAATTGCCTTTATTTCTCACATGACATTTTATTCTGGTTTTAGTTTTCTTCTTGCAAAAGTACCTTCTTTGCTAGTTGTTAGTTTCTCTGGATGGTAAGCAATTCTGAAGATCCTCAGTCTTTATTTCTTTGAAAATTACTTATTACTTCTTAACAATCTCTTTACTTCTCTTCTTGTGAGCTCTTTTTGTGCCATGTATTGGGGAGATGAGAGAGAAAGAGAGAGAGAGAGAGAGAGAGAGAGAGAGAGAGAGAGAGAGAGAGAGAGAGAGCTCAAGGCATGAACTTTAGCACCATCTTTGCTGGAAGACTCCTTTGATATTTAAATATTGTTTAAAATATTACTTTTTTGCAACCTAAAACATCTTGATACTGACATCTTATTTCACTTTTTAGGATTTTCCCAGATGAATGCTCTCCTGCAGTGTTTGAGATAGAGAAAAGACCTATAAAAAGCGTCTATGATTTCAACTCTTTGTCACCTACTTTCCCCCACATGTTTCTGCTCACTGCAGCTTCAAGTCAGCAGAGCCCTTAGAAGGGTTCCAGCTGTGCTGCGCCTGCCCTTTCCATAGATCCCTCCATAGTCCGTGTGCTGGTTTCTCTTAGCATTTCTCATTAACAACATTTTTATCTTTATTTCTCATAATTAATTTTTTGCTCATTTATAAATAATGTTTCAGAAAGACCACTTAAATTTCCCCAATCTTTGGCTTGAATTTTGCCCATGCAGGACTTTAGCAAGACCATAGGAAAAGTCACTAATCTCTGAGCTCCAGCGATGGCTGGGGATGAAACTAAGGTCTGCCACTGACTGGTGTTGCAGCCACTTTGGGTGTCCAGGTTTAACATGCGTGAGTTTTTCAACCTGCGGATGGAGACCACATAGAGCTATTGTGTAGGGTCAGCAGATAATAGATCTCAACTTCTGTCATACTCAAGGCATTCAAATAATATTCAAGTATTTTTTATAATATGATATACTATTCACACAATTACAATACAGTGGACCTTTGATATCTTCAGGGGATTTGTTCTAAGATGCCTCAAGGTTACCAAAAATCTATAGGTCCCCAAATCTCATATTTAAAATAACATAGCCCTTGCATATAACCTATGTGTATCCTCTCATATACTTAGATAAGCTTTGTATTGCTCATAGTACAATGTAGATGCCACATAAAGAGTTGTTCTACTATATTATGTAGGGAGTGACAACAAAAAATTTACACATTTCAGTACATACTGCTTTTATGAGAATATTTTCAAACTGCAGTTTGTTTAAATTCACATGTGCAAAACCAGAGGATACAGAGGGCTGGTGCACTATTTAATTCAAGTTTTATGATGTGGCAGGACTCTGTGCTCCATTATGATAGGTAGGTGTGCAAATGTGTGTGTGTGTGTGTGTGTGTGTGTTATAGTATGAGAGACAAATCAAGAAATACATCAATAAGAGTTGGCACCATGCCCTCTGAGGCAGTGTCATTCACATCCAGAATGAAGAGTGGAATGCTTCTTAGCACAATAATGTGCTAGAGTTTTTTTTTTTTTTTCAAAGGACAAGGTCAAAGCTGTATTAACAAGAGGAATAACCTTTTCTTATGTGAGAAAAATTATTGCTTGCTAGACATAGTGTGTTTGCATCTTGCATAAACTCATGAGGGACTCATACATGAGAGGAAGACTGGATGAGGATTTGGGGTCCCATATTCTTCTCCCTCCTGCAACCAGAGTTATTCTTAAATAAATACTCTACTTCAGGATCATTTTAGACTCATAGCAAAATTGTGAGCCTCTCACAAAGAGTTCTTGTCCATCCCACACTGAGTTTTCTGTATACACACATCCTTAGCTTCATGACTTGGCAGAGATAGGATAAGAAGGAGGCCAAAGGATGTTAGCTAAACAGAAAGGCCCACTGGACAGAGATGGGTCCCCAAAAGGGGGGTGCTCTGATCTGTGTGTGGTTTGCCTGCCCCAAAAACTTCATATTCTGGAATCTTGGTGCCAGTGTGGCAGTATTGAAAGGTATAGTGACAGGTGAATAAATAGATCTATCATTGAAGGGGCTCTGCCCTTAGGAGGAATTAACGCTGATCTCCTGAAGTGACTTAGTTCTTTTGAGAAGGAATTGTTGTTACCAAAGAAGAAATGTCTGGCTCCACTGGCCTCCTGCTGGGCCTGCAGTCTTTCCCACCCACCGTGGTGCTTTGATATGATACTACCACAGGAGGCCCTCAGCCAGGGGTGAACAGGTGAGGCTCCCTGACATTGGACTTCCAAAGCAAAACTCTTTTGCTTTATAGTTATCCATCCTCAGGATTTTGTTGTAGAAACAGAAAATACACTAATCCCAGGGGATAGAAGCTGGTAAGAAGCAAAAATGGGAGGTAGAAAAGACTCTATTCTGAGTGCAAAAAAGAGACAATGACAGATGTGTAATTTTTGAGTTTTCAGTCTTCTTCTACCCCATACGGGTAATTAAAATTCCATTTGAAATAGAATAGGAAGAACTTTGCGGCATCTGAATCATACTTATTATTTCCAGAGCAGAAGGAACAAGAACAATCTATTGATAAATAAGAGGTGCTTCCAGATAGGTGAGGTTAAAGTGCATTTAGGAAAAGAATCACTTTTAATGCTAACATCTCAGAGCAAGGTCCCATCCACACTGTATTTATAATAAGTCACTTTTCCTAGCTCTAATTTGTGGTGTTGGCCCTCGCATTGAGGGTAGCCAGTCCTCCAAAGGGGAGGGGGCAAGCTTGGGAAGCTGAAGCTGTTTCTTTATAGAGTCTCAAGACAGTTATGCCATATTTTAAAGTTACATATATTATTTGTCCTGGATGAACACGATCTGAGGACTCCTTTCCAAAACTATTACAGATCCTGGAAAGAGGATATGGAGGATTCTGAGAGAGACCTGTGCTTCGATTCAGGGACTTGGGGCATGAATGGGTACAGCAGGGCTTTCGGGAGGGAACTGGCTGCCTGAGTGACTTGAGGGCACCCAAGCCAATGGTGGAGGTGACAGTGGCAGAACAAGATGAGTGCTGGTTGCCATCTCTTGAATCATCCTGCTTCAAGATCTAGTTTCTCTCAGGACGTATGAGAACTTGTACTGTAATGCCATGTAACTCAGTAGTGTCCCAAATTTTCTGATTAAGGAGATTATGGGGCTAAAGAGGAAAGTGATCGATGTAGAGTGTGCCTAAGGAGAGTCACATGGAGAGAAAACATTCTCTCAGGCTTTCACAGAGAGCACATTGGCCAAGCAATGGCAGTGACTCATCCACATGGCTGACACTGACAAAGGTCCTACAATCTGAGGTACAGGATCTCAGGATAAATCCTGAGGGGATTTCACTGACCTTATCAGACCCAAAAGCTACAACTCTTGTTGCATAGATCCTGTTTACCTTGGTCTTAACCATCCAGAAGGAAAGTATAAAAACGAAATATAAGAAATAAAGCCATGCTGTTATGTTGAGCTGTGGGGGACTCAGGTCAACAATTTCTGACATTGCCAGTTAAGCGGAAGACCCAATACTATTATGGGCTGCTGGATTCTTTTGGAATATTTTGCTGAGTTTACATACCTATAATATTCAAATAATGGAACTTAACAAAAAAGGGTATACAGATGAATGTCATTTTGTATCTGTGTATTCAAAGTGGTTAGGATGGATATATAGTTACATTCTCTTAATGAATAGAATGATTTGTTCTAGTGGTGTTTGTAAATAGGATGTCAAGTCTGCATCTTGTACAGCAATTAACCACTAAGAAGAATGTATGCAGTGTGTTAATTATTGAAACTGTCCTACCGATTTGGTTTGAAACTGTCTCATTGCTATTTGTTTATCAATAAAATTATGGCAAAAAAAAGATCTAGTTTCTCTTGAGATGACTAAATTATTCTCTCTTTGATGAACTTCCCCTGGTGTTTTTGCTCCTGGCCTCAAAGCTTATAAGTCATTCTTTCCTGTGTGCAGATCAAGTGATTCTCCAAGGCCCGGTCTGCCCAGGGTGACTGACAAGTCAATTTGGTCAGACAGTTGCTCCAAACAATTCATCCATTTAATTGAGGTTCTTGAGTTCCAGGTAAAGCAGGCTTGAGCTGGGGCTAGAGTTGGACCCTGAGACCAGAAGACAGGGAAGGGCTTCCAAGCACCTTCTCTTCTTCACAGTAATATAGTACAGAGCTTAGTATTTTTTCAGGAAGACTCTTGGGAAGTTTGCACAGGCCTTCACCCCAAACACTGGGCAGTTTCTGAGATGCCCCTTCTGGAGAGGTTTCCTGTAAATCTTTAGATTGCACATTTGGCTAACAGGGAGCTTACCCTCAAAAGGTGCAGCTGAGGCAGAGGAGAGGAAGCTCATGACTTGAAGGCAGAGACCTGGATTTTTATTTCATTTCTGGTACTTAGTAAATGTGTGACCTTGTTCAAGCGACCTACCCTGTCTGAGCTTCAGGTGCCTTGATTTGCAATATGAAATATAATGTATGCTCAATAGTTTTGGGAATTACCTAGTATGAGATTCAGGGGCAACAGCATTTAGAAAAGAAATCACAAATTTAACTTGCAAAGGGGTTCAAAGGGATCACACTTCATAAGAACCTGGGTTTTTTCAAATAAAATACAATGGGAATTTAAAGGAAAGGAAGAAATGAGAAACATCAAGTTTTCTGAGTTTATCATAAGTTTATTTATGGTAGGAAGTAGTAATTTTCTTATATGTCATAACAGCCACAAGATAATGACAAATTTGGGGATAATTTCATTGTCAATGTCAGGGATAAAGTTTATCTATAAAGTTAACCAACTATGGGAAAGGCTCAAAATTTCTTTAGTAACTTGGGCTACAGCTGTGTTCTTCCTTGGGTAGTGTGGCCCCTTCTCTAGATTCTTGTGGCTGTGGGAGGGTGGGAGTGACACCTGAGAGCCTGTCAAATGTTGATGTCAATTTTCATGTTTTGTGACCATCTCAATTTTCAAACCTAACCCTGCCTTTTAGGTCCCTGAAGTTAGGACCAGGTATTTCATACCCATTATCCTCATAACTAGAAGACTCAAGCCTTTGGACTCTTTCTTAGTCTTAGGTGCCAAGGCTCTAAGACCTTAAATAGGAGGGTTTCCTAGCCTTTCTGTGAAATAGGTTACACAGAAAACTTGCAGGAGCAGAATCTTTGCACATTAGCGCAGGCAAGAATGATACCTTCCCAGAAAGGAAAACATCGCTTGTTTTCTTCCAGTAAATCAAGGGTGGAAGGTGCATTTGTTTAATGGGCTCTGTCCACAGCTAATCCAATTTGGTAAGTGACTTGGGGATGGGAAAATGCTGACCTGACACTTTGGAGAACAGATTCAGATGCAGGAACCCAGGCAGCAATACAGGGCTTTGAGCAGCCCCAGTGCAACATGTACTCACACATATATACATGCACTCTTCTGTGTGTGTGTGTGTGTGTGTGTGTGTGTGTGTGTGTGTGGTCTTTCTGTTGTCTGCATTTCTGAATTTCTAACTGTATGACTTTTGATCTCTCTGGCTGTTTGTTAAAACCATAATACACACAGATTGGGAAAATGGACCCACACCTAATGGTGGGTAAGTAATGTCTCTGTTGAAACAGGAAAATAGTCAGATTAAAAAACAGCAAGGTGGTTGACCAAATGGTGGACCTCCAACCATGTCACATATGAATTCTTGGAATCTGTGAGTCTGTTACCTTACATAAGAACAGGGAAGTTTTAGAAATAATTAGATTAATGGTTTAGGACAAGATAATCCTGGATTATCTGTGGGGCCCAGTATAACCACCAGGGCTCCTAAAGGGAACTTATCCAGACTCACCTTCCCTGGTTTTCTGATCCTTGTGGTTTTTGCCCTCAGTACAGCTAGGCTCCCTTGATGATTCCTTTGGGACGTGTTTTCCTGGTTCTTTCTCATTGAACTCATTTCAGTGGATGTGATTTTGTTTTTGATCTCTACAACAGGGAGGCAGGAGGATCAAAGGCAGAGAGGAGACATAATGATGGAGGTAGGAGCTTCCCTGACGCAGTTGGTGGATGGAGGAGGAAAGCAGGATGCACCTGGAAAGTGGGAAAGGTAAACAAGTGGAGTCTGTCTTAGAACCACCAGAAGGAAAGTAGCTCTGCTGTTGCATTAATTTTATCCCAGGAGATCTTCTTGGATTTCTGATTTCCAGAACTATGAGATGACAACCATGTGTGGTTTTGAGCAACTAAATTACACTATTAGGACAGAAGTAGTGTAAGTAGTCAGGAAACCCAGGCCAGTTGGACACCTTAGCTCTCCAGGCTCATGTGTGACCCAGCTTCAGACAGGACGTGGAGGCACAGCAAGGATTTGGAAAGGGCTTCCTATGGGGACTGACAGAGCAAGAATAAGGCTCCCTGCAGGATAAAACTCCAAGTATCTCAGAGGCACTGAAATTTAGGCATGGCTAAGAGATAGAGGTTGCAGGATTGGGGAATATGATAGAGACTTAGCAGCGGCTTGGTACAGAGTGTGTCTGTGGGAAAGAACAAATGAGACTTGGATTCCAACTAGGCTAGCTTGGTGCTGAGCTGTGTGCCTTGAGCTTAGCCCTCATGACCTATAAAACAGAAATCTGGGTTAACTTGGAAGTCATAGCTGAAAATGCAGGCTGGATTCAATCTAGCCCACAGACAATTTTGACCTATACTGTGTTCTTCAGACATTTAATTCAATATTCAGACATCATGAGATTTCACATACCCATGTGAGGTTCTGACTTATTTTACCATAAAGGGTAATCTACTGACATTGGCCTTATACTCATGCTTGTTTTAGAGCTACCAAGCCAATTCCCAAAGAAAATGGGTGATTCCCAAGGGAAGAAGCCCTACAGCCATGGAGCTGGAGCTAGCATCACCCAAAAGGAGATGGGGAAGGACGGGCATTTGAGGCAGTGGTTTGGGGAGCCCCAGGGGAAGTGTCTGAGCCATGCCAGCTCCTCATAGCCCTGTGCTCCAGTTAGAGTTTGACAAGTGCTGAGTGCAGCGAGACTCTCAGCCACATTGATCCGGACACTAAACTCCTATTAATGGAGTGCTAGAAGGCAATTGCTTTCTTGGCAGCCACAGGCAGCTGATGGCTTTCACAGACCTTACGGTCATCCAGAGAACCCAGATTGCCCAATAGAAGCAACTGAGCAGAAGACTTGTCCAGCCCGTGTGTATGCTGCACACTCCTCTGGCCACCAGTTCAGCCGGCTGTCTATGATCTGGGCCTGCAGCTGTCTCTCACACCCTGACCCCTTTACTCAGACTTCACCTATACACAAACAGTGGCAGGAGCCCATTCAGTGGGCTGACAGTGATGCCCCAGCTCTCCCTCCCTCCACTCCCAATTTGCCTGTTCCTTGCAGGCTCACTCTCCATGTTTTCTGATCCTTTTTGTTTTTGTCCTTAGTACAATTAGGCTACTTTGATGATCCATTTCAGATGTGTCTTCCTAGTTCTTTCCCCTCAGGCCTGCTGCATTGGAGGTGATTTTGGTTTTGAGCCCCAAATTTGTGCACTTTAACTGGAGCTAAAAGTCATCCTGTTGCTCTTACCTCAAGAGGCATGAGCTGTGCTGCTGGCCAGGGCCCCTACCCAGCCTGCCCCAGGAGCACCATCCTTAGTCAGCAAGGTCCATGTCTGTGGTACTTTTTGCATATGCTCATTTTCTTTATCCTCTGTGCCATTTCTGCAGCCTAAACTACAGCCCTCTACCGAGGTGCCTCCAGGCTCTCCACAAGACCCTCTGCCTCCAGGCTTCACTCTTCCAACCCATTTTCTAATGGCAACCAGAGAATTATCTTTAGAGGACAAACCTCAGCCCAGGAACTCTTTTCTGTATCCTTCAGTGGATTACCACAGATTTCAGGAGCTGGGAGCAGCACTTTTTGCTTGGGTCCTTGCTTTGTCCAGTAGCCTCATGGATCAAGTATCCATCCCTCTAGTCCTGTTCTAGCCACACTCGTCTATTTGTAGCACTCCTGCTTTACTCTGATGTTTCATCTTTTTCAGATGTTAGTCATTTCACCTGAACCTGCTCCTGCCTTAACTTCTTCTGCTGGCCAACTCAACTTCCACAAGTCTATGGATGCTACTTCGCAGCACAGGGCTCCTATGCCATCTTGCCTCCAGTCACAGCACCTGTCACTCTTAATGATTGTCCCTTCCTGAGTGTTCTGTCCTGATCCCTAGGTTATGAGCTCCAGCAGGCAGAGCTCAGTCTGCTTTTCTCTCGATTATATCCCTATCATCTTGTGTAAACATGGGGCACAGCAAGAGCTTGATGAATCTATGTTGAATGAGTGGATGATGAGGTCAAAACCAGGAACCTATTACTTTATAGGTAAATAGTCAGCTTCCTCAAGGTTGACTCAGAGTCATTTTTTTTGGCTTTCTCTGGATATCCTCATGGATAACAGGCTAACCAGATAAAAAGAATAGGGTGAGAGCTAGACAGTAGGACTCTTCTTAAAACCTAGTCTCCATGTATACATCTTGTCCAGGAAGATAACATGGGAGAAGTTGCCAACTTTCCTAATTATTCTATTGGTAGTCATGCCAACCCTAATTGGAATGAACCCAACTTAACAGAACTAGTATTAGGTAAAACCAGTTTTGTCTGATTTCAGGGATCAGTTTTGTCAACTATTGCCCCATCGTACATGAAAGGTAACTGGGAAGCAGGCTAGAGCTCACTTCCAATAGGGTGGGCTACAGAGGGGTGCATGATGAGGAAGAGATCTGAGTTATCTGTGTAGCTGTGTGACTTGACCAAATATTGGATTCTGCTTCAGGTTGCCTGGTCCACAGGGCTATTGTAAGGTTTCATCTTTCATTATTTTGGTGCGTAGAAGGGGTGGCCACCGGGCTTCTGTATATGGAGCTCCTCATTGCTCAACACACAGCCTACTCCACCCACGGCCCTGAAAACATGATCATTGAATTAGAAAGCTCTTTGCAGACCATGTCCTAATATCCTTCGTGAGTCAGGCAGTAAAGCTGGCCAGTGAAACCCACTCTATCCTCACTAACTGGACAATTGCCTCATGTCACCGATGTGTATTATTATGTCCTCTGCTATAATGCATGTCTTTTTAAAAGAAAATTAGAATCTGTCAAGCATCATTACACACTGAACCCAGCAACAGGGCAGCCCGTGGCAGCACATCAAGCTTCAGCCAGACAGAGCAGCTGCCTGGGGAGTGTTTGTCTGGGGGCCTGGTCATTACCTATGCACATTTCCACATGGAGGCTCTCCCATCACAAAGTATCCTTCTCCTCCCAGGTCCCTGGCAACTGCCAAGGAGAGGGGGTGTGTGGGACAGATTTGATACAATTTTCTGAACGGAGGAATAAATCAGTTTCTGAAAACACTCTGAATGCTGTGCCTGCATACACAGCAGGAGCCTGTGCAAAAGAGAAAGACTGCAGGAGCAGGCACATCTCCAGAAACCCCAGGAAGCAGGGAGCTCAGTACCCTCGTGGGTATAGATCTTTCTAGTCTTCCATGCTTTGTGCCCAGAGATGTTATGGTGTCATCCTTCTACCTTTAAAAACAGGTCTCTCATATCAGTGCAGAAAGTGAGACTCAGTGAGTTCAATCTCACCCTAGGTGAGTCTGATCCCAGGGCCCATATTCTTCCCATGCACTAGGCTGCCTCTGCTTCTCTGAGAGTCATGGTTGCTGAAATCTAGGCAGAGAGAGAGCATTCAGGCTTCACTCATGGGACTAGCCAGCTACTAACACCCTCTTCTTCATTGGGTAGGCAGACAGCTACAGAAGTTCCTCTATGTGGCCAGTGTTGAGGTGACATCATAGATGGTCCTGTGTTAGTGCTTAAGGGACAGAAATTTAGATGTCTTATCCTCAGAAGCCTGCAGTGACTCGGTTAAATAGCTCTTGCTGACCCCCCAACCTTCAGACACAGTTCCCCTGGACACTACTTGTGCCCTTCTCTTTTTCTTCATTTCTTTTCTCTGTATTGTCTTCTTGTTCTTCTTTTCTTCCCCTCCTCTTTCTCCCTTTCTCTTCTTTCTTCTGTCTCTTCCTCTTCTCTCTCCTCTTCTTCCGTTCCTCTCCCCTCCTCACCTTCCTCTTTATTCCCTTCCTCCCACTTCCTCCTCTTCTTCCCCTTCCTATCCTGTCTAATGCCTGCAGCTCCTCACCAGCCATCACCTATCATTGGCAGAAGTCACAGCCAGCCTCACCAAGTGGGGGAATAAATGCTGAGTGTGACAATCCTGTCTGCCTCAGAAAGAGAGGTTTTATGTAGTTTTTGGCATTTACAAATCCTTTGTGAAAAGGTCACCCTGTTCTTGGAATCTTTTATTAATGCTGAAGACTGGCCCCGGAAATGTCATGTCTTTTTACCATGATATTTACTCAAAAAAATATGACTAAGCATCTGAAATTCTATCAGCAGCTCAGCCTGGCAAGGCTTGGAATCTGTAGGTATGGATGGGTGGATAGATGTTGGTCCTGTGGGGCTATTATATACTTCAGTTCTGACCAGTGCTGGGTGGAAGGAAGGAGGGATGGACAGAGCCTAGGTACCTGGACACCCATCTCTGCACTTCTGACATTGGCCAATAACTCCAGAGCATAGACTGACACATCTGTGCTAAAAGGGATCTTGGTATGCATGTAATTCAACACTTCATTTTACAGATGTGGAGACTGAAGCAGAAAGGGGGTAACACCTGCAGTGTCACCTTAAACATCAAGGGCAAAGCTAGGGGCTAGTTATCCTCACTTCTAGGTCAATGCTGCCTTCTTTCCATATCAAGCCTTCATGGAGCTATCCCTCTCAAGCTGATCCTGGCAAGAAGACAGGAAGTGAGTCTCCTCCTGGATCTGAAGTTCTGGTTCGTGAGTAAGAATTTAAGGCAGTATACCATGGATGGAGGGAGACAAAAGCCTAGATGATCCTACCCTCTGCTTCCTTCCTGCCTTTCCAATCTGGGTTGTGAAGATAGCAGAAGTCTTTCCTCGAGGCCCCATTGCCTTTCCAGATGGTCAGCCATGAAAACTAATGCCAGGGTCCTATTGTCTCAGACTCCAACAACAAAATATGGCAGACCTAGGATTCTAATAACAGTCATTTATTTTCTCACTGCACTGGAGGTTGGAAGTCTGAGATCAGGGCACAGCATGGCTGGGGCTGCCCTCGCTGGAATGCGGATGACTGCCTTCTCAATAGATCTGTGCATGTTTTCCTTGTGTTAGTTGGGGTGGGAGTGGGAATGAGGAAGCTGTCTGTGTCTCTTCTTACAAGGACACTAGGATCCCACCTGGTAGGCTTTGCCTAGCCCAAATCATCTTCCAGTGGCCCCATCTCCTAATATCATCACATTAGGCATTGAGCCTTCAGCATATAAATTCTGGGGTGACATATTCCATCCATTTCACCATTTTATATGGATCCTTTGGAAAATAGGAAACAATGGGAGTAAGATCAACGTGTAAGTTGTAGTTTGTATACCTGAAGAAGTTTTTATTGTTGTTTTGTCTTTGGAAAGAAACCCGGTAAGAAAAGAGTCACCTTGCTCAGTTTATCTGGTGAGCTGTTTCTATCTTGGAAAGGAGAATGAGTCTTAGTCAAGAAAGCTATTGGGAGGAGGTAGGGAGAAGACAGTTGCTATCTGCCTTCAACCCTTCACCTGTAACGTCATTCCTCTACATGTATCTCTAAGGTCTGAATGAATCATAAAGTTGATTGAATCATGAGATGTGGCCTGAATCGCCAACCGCATGTTATTGCCCTGCCTATGCTTACTGCTTCAGGTATGTATACTTTGACACCCAGATGTTTAATCAGTGGCAAGAATCTTTTCTGGAACTCACTTTTCTGATGGATTTGATCCTGGAGAGATGTAATCTCAAGGGCTATTGTTATAGCCACTTGTGGCCATGAGGGGGCATCTACCTGTGTCCGCTCTGAAAGTTGGGACAAGAAAACACATTCTTTGGCAGCATTTTTTTTTTTTCTCTGAAAAAAGGGGTTTAGTTTGTATATGAAGAACACTGCCTGGAACATAGAGTATTAATAAGTGTTCATGTTCATTAATAGATTTAGGAGTCCCTGCATCTGGGCTTATAGGCCTCTAGCTCTACTTCCAAATGCTTTAGTTATATAAACCTACATATTTCTTCTTTTACTTAAGCCAATTTGAGCCAGATACTTTGATTATCACTATCTAAAGAGTTAAGTTAAATAGGACATGAAGTTAAAGGCAAGATCTGTGGGGCAGGAGTCAGTGAGTTGGTGGGATTGAGAGATGCCTGTAGATTTGTAGATGCCTAAGCAAGGATCTTGGGATGGTTTTGTGCTTTTCATCCTGACCTTGCTGTGGACAGTTCCAGCCTTGGTTTCTCAGACCCAGCCTGGAGTATAGGATGGGGGCTCAGTACTGAGGGTTCCTAGTCATGTTTTAGGCACAAAGAGCCCTTTCTTCCCTTTCAGGAAATCATGAGGCTTCAGTGCTCTTAAGCTGATGGTGACCTTGTTCTGGTAGCCACAGAATAATCATCAGCCCAGGAACTCAGGTGCTGCCATGTATCTGGCCCTAGACCCTGCCTTGAACAGAATCACTTGGCTGTCGAGGTGCTAGTGAGGCTGTGGCTGTTCAGCCTTGGCTCTAAGTGGTGCTGCTGAGGCTGCAGGTCAGGCTGCTTTAGGGTGAGGGTTTCCTTCTCATAACTGTCCACTTGGACACTTCTATCCTGCAGCTACTGTGAAGGGTAAAATGACGATAACTGAAAACAGTCATTTCCCTTGTGAAACTGTGTGTACTGTGAGCTAGGAGGTATGGAGAAGTAGCATTATTAATCCATAAATTGATGAGGAAATGGAGAATAGTTTTTTGGGTCACAGATATGAATGGTGGGACTGGGGTTTGATCACTGTCTACCTGAGTCCAGTACCTCAGCCTAAGTACCCAAATTGCTTGCTTCATGACAAGAATATTCCTGGGGGCCTCATGGTGGGATGCTCAGGGGATGGAGAGCCATCATCTCACAAGATGGCAATGAAGCCCCTCCCGACAAGGGTGGTTTCTCCCTGGTGGGTGACAATAAAGCCTGAGGGAAGCTCAGCCTCTATCCTCAGGGGAGGAAGTACCCCTGCAGGTGAGTGGTCCCAGCAGCCTCGCTGCTAGCTCGTTCATCCCTGCTCCTCATGCACCCAGTGAAGGATGGTAATAGAGTGGTCTGCATCCTTCCCCTCAGGAAAGAAGTGAGAATTAAGCCCAGCCTGAGTGGCTCAGGTACTTTCAGATAAGTCTTGGCCCCTTGGCATGAAAATAAGTGTAAAGAGGCAGAAAGTACTGCTCTGGTATAACAAGGGCAGGGTATTATTTTCTGGGGAGTGCAATTAGTCATATTCATAGGAAACATTCTCATTTTTCTTCTAGAATGTACCATTCTGGGAGTAAAATAAAGTCTCTAGTTGAAAGATGAGTTTATCTTTACATTGTCAGGCAAAAATTGGCAATGCCAGGGAGGGTGAGGAGAGCCTGAAATGAAGCCCATTACCCTGCCAGCCTGGTAGGGGAGGGATGCAGAAATGCCATTTCTAACTAGGGCCAGAGGTGCACACCTAGACAGTTATTACCATGGATGTCACCAGCTGCTATGGGGCACTTGTGGGTGCTCACTTGAATTCTTCAACTAAGAACCTGCTTACCTTGCTCTTAAATTCAGGCTTTGGTCTGAGAAGACAGATAAAGAGTACCAGTGGGAGATGGGGTGGAGTAAAGTCTCCAGGTCATGGGAATACTGACTCTGCTTTCCCTTGGGATGACAGAGCTGGGAGTGGGGGGAGATACGTAACTTATTGAGCCTTCACTTTCTCATCTACAATATGGGAACAATAAAAATACCTGCCTCAGGTTTCACTGAGATTGATTGTGGAGACATACAAACAGGTGTGAAATGAATATGTGGCCTGTGAATTGTGTCCAAACAGTCACCCACGAGATGGAGGTATTGGTTTCAGGACCTTCTTTTTTTAAAAAAAATTATTTATTTATTTATTTGGTACAGTGTCTTGCAATGAAGCTCAGACTTATAGTAATCCTCCTATCTCAGCCTCCCCAGTACTTGGTGGCATGTACCACCAAGCCTGGTTTCAGTGGCCAGTGCAGCACGTCCGGGACTCCAGGGCCAGTGTGGCCTGTGGTACTTGGGATCAAACCCAGTTCCTTGCACTTGCCAGGCAGTTGCTTAGACTGCTGAGCTATCTCCTCAGCCCTCGGAACCCTCCTTGGATATTAGAACCTACAAATGCAAATATAAAAGAGACTAAGGCCAGGGAGACAGCTCAGTAGAATAAGTGCCTGCCTGGCAAGTGCAAGGTCCTGAGTTCGATCCCTGGTACCACAATAAATAAATAAATAGACTAAAACCTACAGGTAGAGGTTGAGTATATATTAATTCTAATTATTATTTACTTTTAAGCCAGGGAGAAATTAGAAACTGAGGAGTCATGAAGAGGGTCACTGCCTTTTGTGGGGCTGAGGTGTTCTTCTTTTCTGCCTTTACGTGCAAAGGATTCTGAATTAAAAAAAAAAAAAAAAAAAGGAGTTGAACTCCCTGAGGCAGAAGCCCGCACTCCCCTGCCATGCTAACCTTAACCAGGTCTAAGGCTAATGTGAAAGATGGCAATAAGCTTATTTTGTGGGTTTCAGAAATGGCAGATCACATTTTGGAAATTTTGACATTTGCTGGCGTGGGACAGTGATGAGCTGCCTGTATTTCTTCTTTTGAGATAGGATGTGAATGAAGAGGTTCCCATGAATGTATGTGGATGTCCCTCAGAACTTCAGAAGTTCAACCTTCTCCAAACACAGAGAGAAGAAATTAGCACCGAAGCACCTGTCTTGTACACTCGCTATGTAATGGGAGCTGTCTAAGTGATATTTCAAGGTTGCAGTTAGACATTATTGTCTCCACTTTAGCGATGAGCAAGCTGAGGCCCATGGATGGTAAATTATTTGACTGAGGTCACGGTCTAGTGGGTGGCAGAGTCCCTTGCCCTTTGATTGCATCCCTCTGTCTTCTCTCATAAGGGACGTGAAACACACAATAAACTGTGTGACATTGAATAACTGTAAGGGACTATTATTAAAATATCCTTCTATTGACTTTTAATGCACAGAATCTTCTTTTGAGCTTTGCATTTTCCTACTTGAGCAACTACCCAGCCACTTGTGCAAACTGGCTGGGAGAGCATTGCCTCTGGCCTCTGCAGTGCTTCTGTGACTTTGAGAACAGCTCCTGGCCTCAGGTGGCCGCAGGTGCCTTGGGTCAGAGGCAAGGGGCTTAACAAGCTGTCTCAATTTTTTTCACATTAGCCTACTGCCTGGAAAAATTCCAGGTTTGCCCCCACCATCCTCAACTGAAAGCCACTTTGTTGCACTGACATAATTTCTTACAATAACATTAACATATCATTGGAGCTCATTACCTTTGGTGTAATAGTTCCCTATTGAACTGTGTCAGACTAATTATGTCAGTTCCTTTTCACTCCAGTTTAGTGCTTCTCCAGAGAGTCGCAGTGCAGCACTGGTAATAATGATTAAACTGCTGTCGAATACTTCACCGGATGGTCAAGCCAAACAGCGAAAAATTCCTTGCTGAAGATGGGACTTGCCCGGCCCTTCTACTTGATGCAATTTGGTGTTTTAAAAGCTATTCCCTAGCGGTCATTTCTACATGACGATGAAAGGCTGGAATTGTGAAGAATGACAAAAAGGCAAACCAGGGAAGGAAATAGCTTTGCGAGGCAAGAAACAGCAGAGAGCCATCCAGGTGCTTCCCATTTGCCGGCTGAGCCCTCCAGCTCTGATGGGAACCATCTGGAGCCATGCTTTGCAACTCAGCTGGCAGAGGCGGGTGTGCAGGAAGAGGCCTGGGTAATGAATCAGGACAAGCCAATATCAAATGTTTAAAGCTCTGTTGCCAGTGTCAGATGAAAGAGCCGAGGGAAGATGAATGAAAATGAAGTCATTTTCACCTTCCCGTAGTCTCAGGAAGAGCTCTTTGCTGGAGCCTAAATCGAACACGTCTTTGTCTTTTTGCATAAAAGAATAGAAGGAAATCTTGTGCTTTGACAGGAGCTTTGGCAGAAATTGATTCTTTCCACCACCTAACTCAATGCTAACCTGTTCTGAGAACCCATTACTGGTGGTTATTAATATTATTAATAATAACAACTAAACTAACATCAGTTGAATGATTACTTTGTGTCAGGCCTTGTGTTAAGGATTCATGTCTACCAGCTCACTTAACCCATAAAACACTCCTATTAGGATTGTTTTGGTCTTTCCAGTTCTCCAGGCCGGTATGGGTGCAGGCCATTGTTTCTTATCCCCATTTGGCAGATAAGAAACTGAGTACAGATAATGTAAGAGGTCACTACTACATATGGTCACTACTTGAGCCCTCATATCTGACTCCAAAGCTGTAAGCAAAGCTATGACCCCTCTTATTCAGCCAAATCATGTGATTAGGATCTTCTATGAGTGTGGCAGACACCGTCTCCAGCTCCTTAGGGCTGAGAGCTCAGCAATCAATGTCAAGCACAAAGTGATCAATTCTGTGATTGGCCAAAATCCAGAAGGTCTGAGAACACCTTTATTCATTCATTCACGAGTACTTGAGTATCTACTACATACTGAGTTCTCCTGGGTTCTAAGCATGCTGGGATTAGTAAAACAGCCACAGACTTTATTTTCATTAAATCTTTGGTTTATTTTATAGTGAGTGGACCAAGACAGGAAATCAGTACCAAAAATTGGAGTGCTGCTATAACAAAAGTCCAGCTTTGGAACAGAGTGACCTGTAGAGGCTGGAGGAGTTTTGAGGTGAACTCTAGAGAAAGCCTATTTTGTTGTGATCATACTATTAAGGGTGATTTTGATGAGAGATTGGAAGGAAAAGTGGAGTCTGGTGAAGAAAGCCTCCATATTTTTATAGAATACCAACCAGAAATGTTGGCAGAAATATGGCTCCCTCTATCCATTTTCTGCTTCTGTAATAGAATATCAGAGACAGGGCTACTTATAAAGAAATGTGTTTCTCACAGTTTTAGAGGCTAGGAAGTCCAGTATTCAGGGGTCAGCACCTGACAAGGGCCTTCTAGCCTCAAAATCTCAGGGCAGAAGGTGAAAGAATGAAAAGATACAAGAAGAGGAAAAGAGAGAGTTGAAGTTATTTTATAAGGCGCCCACTCCCATGCTAACAAGCCAGCTGCCACCATAACAGTATTGATTCATTTATGAATATGGTGCTCCTAGCACCAAAAACTCAAAGCCTATCACTGGGCCACTCCTCTCGACACCATCAGTCCAGGGAATCAGGTTTCTAAAATGTGAACTTTGGAGAACATGTTTAAATCATAGCAGATGGCAAAGGCCATTGTGATGAGTTCTCAGACAGAAATGTGTCACTGGACACTGAAGGAAAGGCCATCCTTGTTATAAAGTGCCAAGGAGACTGGAGGAATCCCATTCACATCCTATTGTTTTATGGAAGATGGAGCTATGAGCAATGAAATTAGACACTGGGCTGCAGAAACATCTAAGCAAGTTTGAAGCAGTTTGGCTTCTCTTGACTACCTGTGGTAAAGTGTGAGAAAAGAGAAATTACTTGAAGATGAAATTGTGAACCATAAAGGAAGTCCATCCTAAATATTTGGAAAATTCTCAGTCATTCACATTGTAAAGAATGGGAGAATTATAAATCCTTGTCAGGGGCAGGTACCTTAATATTGGACCTCCTAGCCTGTAGAACCAGGAGGAAATTTTAAGGGGTGACCATTTGGTAAAGAGATTACTCAGACATTTAAACAGAATCTGGGAGCTATTATTTAAGACAATGGAAAAAAAATGACCCATCTTTCCCACAAGGCAATCCACACACCATCAGCAGGTCAAGGGAGGAACTCAGGCGCTCCACCTACCTTAGCATGTTTGGTCCCGCATAACCCACATCACTGGCTGGACTCCCTGTGCTCCTTACTTTGCTGATCCAGCAGCCCAGTTGTGGCTCCTGTGGGCTCTTATGGAATGGGCCACAGAAGTCATCCCTGGGCATGTCACAAACAGCAGACTTTGGCCCTGACTGTAATGCACAGAGTATACAGAGCCATGATGGTGGAGAAGCCTGAACCTCCTGGGGAGAGAACTGGAGAGAGCATCTGCTAGGGCATTGCCCAGCAAAACTACAGGAGACAAGTTGCTCCTGGGCCCCAAGACAGTAGGATCACTGAATAGAATTTCATCTGTAAAGAGTAACAGGCATGTGATTACAATCTGGGAGAGGTGCAGGCATATACTGTACCCAGAAGAGCGGTGGGAGCAGTCAACGTGGAGCTTTAAGGCCATTCCTTCTCTACAGAGCTGAGGGTTGAGACCACCACAGTAGGTGTGGAGGGGAGAATACTGAACCAAAATTGTTCTTGAATCATAAAGTGATAAGATTTTAGATATTTGTACCTTTTGCTTGGCTGCTTGCTTTTCTTCTCTCTTTCTTTCTTTCTTTCTTTCTTTCTTTCTTTCTTTCTTTCTTTCTTTCTTTCTTTCTTTCTTTCTTCTTTCTTTCTTTCTTTCCCTCCCCCCATGTCTGTCTGTCTGTCTGTCTGTCTGTCTGTCTATCTCTCTCTCTGTCTCTCTCTGTGTCTCTGTGTCTGTCTGTCTGTCTGTCTGTCTGTCTGTCTGTCTGTCTGTCTGTCTCTGATGGAATCTTGGTGTCTTGTTTTGTTTCCCAAGCTGGTTTCCCAAGTAGCTGGGAGTATAAGCCTGCACAACTGCCTCCACAGATTCTGTGCTTCTCCATTATTTCCACT
>NW_004524674.1:2557678-2575887 GCF_000260255.1 Octodon degus | reverse complement strand
AAGGATTTGGGGAGATATTTAGGTAATGAGGACAAATCTCTCATGAAAAGAATTAATCCCTCTATAAAGAAGGTCCCAGAGAGCTTGCCATCTTCTACATATCTGAAGACAGCTACCTGTGAACTAGACACTAGTGTTTACTGGATAGCATGTGCCAGAACCTTGATCTAGGACTTCACAGCCTCTAGAACTTAGATAAATAAATGTTTAACTCAAGCAGTCTGATTTTTTTTTTTTCATAGCAGCCCAGGCTGAGTGGTATAGTGTCTCAAATATGATGATGTGTGAGAATGAATTTGCAAACTATAAGGTTCTGGGCAAATGGTTCTTCTGTGTTCTGGTACATTGTGCCTATGCATCAAAATTACCTAGTAAGCTTAAATGGTATAAAATGCAGATCCTAGGCTCCCACTGATCCTAAATAGTAGTAATAGGACTCTGTCTACAGCACTTTTTCTAGGTTAAACTCTGGGTGACACTATATCCATTGAAAATAAAGAATTCCTTGAAAACAGGAATTTTATAAACCAGTAGACTTGGGAAATGGTGGGTAAAGTAGGATTTTTTTTTTCTGCAGGATGATTCAAGGTCTTTAATATGCTGCAAAGTCTACTAGAGAAGAGATAGTTTTTCTCAAATGTATATTACATTTGGATATTGTTTCTTCTGGCTGCTTTATAGGAATCAATACTTTGTGGGGACCTTGTCGCATGGGATTGTCAGTCAGGACCTATAAAGTCACATGCTGTCAGGAGCCAGGGGAGCAGATGCTGGGAGCAAGTGGATGTGAGCAGTAGGGAGTCAGGAGGACTGGGGAAAACCCTAGTCTATGCCCTGCTTGAGTTAGACACCCAAATGCAAATTTAAAAATTTAATCTGTGGGTTGCTGAGATGTTTGGAAGTAGCCACTTCACAGAGTGAAAAGACAGGCATCCTGGGAACAGCTGAAGGATGAACTGCAGAGGTACCCCAATATTGGTAAGATGTAGTTGCTCTAGACAGGGCCTTCCCCAGGATGGGTGTGCCTAAGAGGGTACAAGGAGAGGGGCTGGAGATGCCGCTGTAGACATGAACTCTAAGGCTGTGTTTCTCCAATGTTAATGAGCATACAGGACACTTGGGGGTCTTGCCCAACTTCAGGCTCTGAGTTAGCAGGTGTGCAAGGAATCTAAGATGACACATGTCTACTCAAGCACCACTGAGGACTTTTTTTTTTTTTTGCTCCTTGAATGCCTTCAGGGCACTTTTGCATGGCTGGAGTGTTGTGTGGATCGAACTACAGCAAACTGAGGCTGCCAGCATTGTGGAAGCAGCCACTTACAGAACGGAGCTAGGGCTACGCCCTTCAAGCACCACTGAGAACCAAACCAGGGTCCTAGGACTTAGGCTACTTGAGAACAGATCCATGTAGCCATATTTCAACATAACTGCAGAGTGAATCTGATTATAAGGAGTAAGCCGTTTTTCCTATAAGATAGTAAACTATGAATATAGAGGATTTAGGGAATGGGATACCCAACTCTATTTCACTTCGATATATTTAGCTCATTTTCCTAAACACTTTTGCCTTACAAAGGGCATTGTACAGTGTAAGTGTAAGATCTCAGGTTGTGGAACCAGAGTATGTGGTTCATTTCTAGCTTTGCTGAGTCACTTTAACCTAGATGCTGGATCTTTCTGTGTTTGGTTTTCTAATCTACAAGGAAAGCAAAATAAGACCCCATCACATCATTTGTTAGGAGGACTACATGTGTTAAGCTATGTAAAGTATTTAGAATAGTGCCTGAAAAATGGTATTCTCTGTCTCTCACACCCTATTATGTGGTGTAGGGTCATTTATCAGGGCCGTGAAGCTTGAGCTCTCAGGCCCTGGAAATACATGCAGAGCGTGTAAGAGCACCAGCTTTGACTTCAGACTGACCTGCGTGGAAGTCTAAGTCTGTCACCTCTGAGCTGTGTTCCTCTGGGTGAGCCACTGAACCTCACAGACTTAGTTGCCTTATGTATAACATGGAGGTAACAATAGTAGAAATGAGATCTAACTAAGTCCACATAAAAGCACTTTGTCAAATATAATACTAAGGCTGGTGTGATAGCTCAGTGGACTGAAGCACCTGCTTAGGCAAGCTTAGTCAAGCACAAGAACTGCGGTTCGATCCCCAGCACCACATGCTATGCCAGCCATGCCACTATGGTGGGCAGGCTGAGCTGGTCAGAGTCCAAATGTAGTGGTGCACACCTGTAATTCCAGTGCTGGGGAGGCTGAAAGCAGGAGGATCATCATGAGTTTGAGCTGTATGGTGAGACCTTGCAACAACAAAATGCATTTTTTAAAAAAAGATATAACATACTGAACAATGTAAAGAATTAGTGTGTGGGGATTTATAAAACCAGCCCAGCAAGTGGCAGAGCCAAGATTTCACCTTGGTCTTTAAGTAAGCTACTTTTGCTTTTTTATCCTCTTTGTCTTTTTGTGGTGATAGGGATTAAGCCCAGGACCTTGAGCATGGTAGGCAAATGCTATACCATGGAGCTATAATGATAACCCTTTATTGTACATTTTAATGTATTATGTTAAAAAGAAGTGTCCTCAGCCAGGCATAGGGGTTTGCACTTGGAATTCGAGCACTCTGGGCGGCTCAGGTGGGATCATTGCAAGTGTGAGTCCATTATGGACAATTTAGCAACTTAGACCCTGTCTCAAAATTAAAAAAAAAAAAAAATGAAAGATTAGCTTCTCATAGCTAGTGCTTATATAGCTTAGGGCAAAGGCCCAGGGATGAATCCCTAGTATAGAAATAGAATGTGTGTGTATCTTAAACATGAGAATAGCTACTTGCCATCATTGTTCATTAGAGATATGGAAATCAAAACCACAACATGATACTATTTCCTATCTGCCAAGATGGCAGGAATCAAAGAAACAACAATAACGAGCATTGGGGAGCATGTGGCAAAGTGGGAACCCTCATCTGTCGCATTGAGAAAGTAAAACAAGGAAGGCACTCAGGAGAAGCACTTCGGTAATTCTTTAAAATGTTGAAGACAATTACCACATTGTGCTCTTAGATCCTTACTCAAGAGAAAACAAACCATCACATTTATAGGAAGTCTTGCATGCATATGTTCGTGGCACTCTTGTTCATAAATACAGACATGTGGGGCAGGGAGTCATGGGGCTCACGTGCAATCCCAGCACCAGGAGCCCAAGACAAGAGGACTGTGTGAATTCAAGGGCCACCTGAGCTACTCAGAAATTTCAAAGTCAGTCTAGAATTATATAGCAAGACCTTGTCCCAAGGGGGGAGGGAACCTCAAAACACAAAACAAGCAGATAGCAAAAAAATGTGGAAATAAACCAAATGTTCCTGGTAAGTGGATATCCACAAAATAGAATATCATATAACAATAGAAGGAATGAAGTCCCAATGCATCCTACAACAGGCGTGAACCTCAAACACATTATGCTAAATGAAAGAACCTAGGTAGAAAACGTCTCATGTTGTGTGATATCTTTGACAGGAAATGTTCTGAATATGCACATCTACACAGAGGTAGAATGTAGGGCCGAGGTTGGCTAGGGCTGGATGGGGTTTTGGGGATTATGGGGGTGAATGCAAAGGGCATAGCCATTTCTTTGGGGAGGGGTGTACATGCTCTTAGATTATGCTGCGGTTGCAGAGCTCTATAATAAACTCATGGTCAAACAATTGAGCCTTTAGAAAGCTAAATTTTATAATAAATAAATGATACCCTCCCTAAAGCTGTAAAAAAAGACAAAGAAAACACATTGAATGCTCTGAACAAGATGAGTTCTAACTGAGGCTGCCCAGGGACCAGCCTCTTTTTCCACAAATAATGACCTCAGACCCGGAGCCGTCCTACTTTCTCTGCACCATCTGATCTGAGTGAGCTTTGTAAAGCTCCAATCTCTGGGGGTAAAAGTCTAACTTCCCATCCACTGTCAAAGGTGCAGACTCTGTGTCGGTGGAAAACGTGCTTTTTCCTGAGAAGTGTGGGTAAGGAGCAGGTGTCAGTCCCACAAATTAGAAACGAGGCCAGAGAGGACAGAGACATGCCACCTGCCACCTGGCTTAAGTTGAGAAGGCACTATCATTCAGAAACCAGACAGCTCTGTCAAGGGCAAGCAGGTCAGACAGGTGGGAACTTGTTGAGAGCAGTGGAGAGGGAACATTTGTGTTCTGGGAATTGGGCAGACATGGGAAGCCACCTAAGGACAGGTCAGGGCTGGGGCTGCCTGGGAGTCAGCCAATGAACCTAGGCAGAGCAAAAACCAAGAAGGACTGTTAGGAGGCAGAGAGGGAAAATCACTCCTTCCGCTACCCACTCATCCCCTGAAACAATTGAGCCTCACACCCAGCTTCCTTCCCCTTCTCCCTCTCTTTTCCTCTACCTCCTTTTACTTGCAAAAGGAACTCTACCTAAATTCCCCAGGCTGGTCTTGACCTTGAGATTCTCCTGTGCCTCCCAAGTAACTGAAACTGTAGTGTTACACTACTATACCCCATTGCCCACAAGACTTTTAATTGCAGTATTACAGGAAGTTTCACTAATCACTACTGCAGAGATCCACACATATTCATAGAATTCCTATGGGTTTAGCCATTCTTCAGATTAAAAAACAGGACCTCTCTAGCGTCCCAGAAAGTCCACTGCGCACCCTTCTAACTTTCATCCCAAGGAGAAACGTTGTCTGGACCTTTGACACTTTGCTTTCATTAATGCTATCACTTTATATGCTTTATATATAAGTGGACTCAAAAGTGTTTGTTTTTCTCTTGATCAGTGCTGTATCTGTGAGTCACATAGAATTTTGTGTGTAGGTATTGTCCCTTCTTTCTAGGTGCAGGATGGTGCTTTCTACTGTGGGGCTATACCACATAGTATTCCTCCAAGTAGTTTTGTGAAGCCTCTGGGTAACTTCCAGGGCAGGCCTATGCTGAATTGTGCTGCTACAGACATACTGGTGTCTGTCTTTTGGCCAGTGCTTCTGGTGGGGATGGAATTAGTGGGTTAGAAGCAAGGAAGTGGGCACTGTCATCTTGAAGAGACACTGTCCAACAGTGCCCCAAAGCGGTTGGACAAAATCGTACCGTAATGGAACAATGTGTGTGGGGAGGGAGAAAGGGAGAAAGGGAGGGAGAGAAAGACTACTGCTATTCTCCCTGTAAGCATTACCATGCTATAGACAGACTACCACCATAGGGTGATTTGTGCATTCCCAAAATTTTTCACAGGTTACAGCCCTAACTACTTGTGCCTCAGAATGTGACTATATTAGAGATAGGACCTTATAGGAGGTAATTAAGTTAAAATGAGGTCCTCATGATGGTCTGCAATTGAGTCTGACTGGTGTTCTTACACAAAATGAAGATGAGGACAATAGGCAGCACAGGAGAGTCTGTCCAGGTGAGTGATGGTGTGAGGACATGGGGTCTTACCTTGGCCTCAGGCATAACTTTCCTGAGAGCATGTGCTGTGCCTCCTCAGATTAAAAAACAGGACCTCTCTAGCGTCCCAGAAAGTCCACTGCGCATGACCATGTACAGTGCAGAAGGAGGCTGGCATGCTGACTGAGTCTGCCCAGGCTGCCATCACTGAGTATCTTAACCAAAGACCTTCATTTCTCACAGTTTTGGAGAGACTGGAATCCAAGACCAAGGTGCCAGCTAGTGTGGTGAGGGCTCTTTCTAACCTGTTAATGCCATCTCCCTGCTATGTGCTTATAGCGAAGCAGAAAGCCAGCTGTCTGATGTTTCCTTTTATGAGGATGTTCAACCCTGTTGGGACAGACCCCACCCTCCTGATGTCATCCAACCTGAAGTATTTCCTGAAGGAGCCCCAACTCCAAACAGTATAGGGGGTAGAGTTGGGGCTTCAACACAGGAGTGAAGAACAGACCCAGTTTGACCCACAGCATCCACATAACATGACACAGGAAATCTGAAATAATCAGCATTTGCCAAGTACACAGAGTTTCCAAGGCACATCTGCATAAGCCAGTGAAGAATGCTTGCAGACAAAGAGACAGAAGCATATGGGCTCCAAAGAGCCAAACCACATGCACTCAGGAAGGACCACGAACCTGGGTTTCAGCTCAGACCCGCTTCCCCAGAACATCTCTCCTTGACACTGACCTGCAAGGCCAAGTGCAGCCACTACTCAAGTAACTAGGAGCCAAGGCTGGGGCCTTGTACCACAACTTAGCATATCACAATGAGAATAAATTTCTACATGCATAAGTTGGTGAACACATGAATACATGCCTGCGTACATGCATGAATAAAGAATGCATGCACACATGAATGAAGGAAGTTAGGATCCCACTGTGATTATTGCTGCTAATGGGATCTGGAAAGACAATATAGGCTTAGAAGTAGCCTACCACAAGGCTACTGAGCCTTTCAGGCTTAAAAATATTGAAAATGTACAAGCATTATTTTCCTCTTCATCGTTTACAGCCCCCCATGCCTACATGTTTTCTCTTTCACTGAATGTCTTTGCCATTTACTATGGCCGACACAGCCATCCCTCCCACACAGGCACCATTCTGTGAATGATTGATGCGTGCTGGACACCCACAGATGGACACCCAGAGAAATGCCTGCTCCTGCCACATGCCTCGGTAGCAGTGGAGATGGCAGTTTTTCATGTGAGTGTTAGCTCAGAGTCTTTCTACAGCTCTCCAGCATAACTAAACCCAATCAGACTCTGTGAGATGAAAAATAAAGTGTTTATTATGCCATGAAAAGTCTTCTCTTTCCTCCTAAAAAATTATTTATTTCTGTGCATGTATGGGTTTGCAGTAAGCATGGAAGGATTCAGACTAAAACTGGATTTGTAACTATCAGTAACACAAAGTCTTAGTCTTGGAGGGGAAAAGGGCTGTCTAAATTAGAGAAGCAAGAGTCTGGCCCCTTTATCAGTCACTTGGTGATTCATTTGTTAAACATTAACAAGCACCTATTGTCCACTAGGCTTGGTGTCTAGGGCTGGGGGTTCAGGGTATACAAAAGAGAACATAATACCCCCATTGCCCTGTTGGAATTTGGAGGCTACAGGATGAGCTCTGACCTGAAGATTCATCTACAGTGTGAGGATGCTGAGCAGGTGGAGCTGAAGGAAGTACATGGAGGAGGTTAGAGGTTGGGAATCTGGAAGGATAGGGGGAACCAGCCAAGGGAGAAGGAAGGAGAGCACTCCTGCAGAATAATTGGCACTGTGGGAGAAGTGGGTGGGGGTACCATGTAGCTGGGCCTCATTGAGTGGGCGGAACTGGCAGAAAATTAGTACCTGGCTCTAGGTTCAAATATGTACTTTACCGCATTCTTGTTCTGTGACCTCTGCAGAGCAGAGAGAAAAGCTGTGGACCCACTCCCTCAGGAGTTATAAAGTCAGCAGTCATACAGGTTAGGAGCCCAGAGTGGTGCCAGGTGTGCAGGAAATGTCCAGTAGTGGCAACCTGTTCTTGCGTTGACATTTGAGTAAGAAAGGAAGGTGTGGTGGGAAAAGGTGAGACCCGAATGTCAGGGTAGGCAGTTGATGCTTGACCTCTACTGCAGTGATGAGGGACTCAGAGCACATGTGATTTCATCAGGTCTAACCCTTGGAAGGCAGCCTGCCCCATCTGAGTAATCCTGAGAGAGACCCTCCCCTAGGAAGAGGAGATTCACTAGATCTTCAGGGACTGAGGAGGAAGTCCCAAGAGGTCACCCAGAAGAGGCTTGGTCTCAGTCCTGGAGCCTACAGAGGTTATAGTTTGAATAAGAAATGTCCCCAAAGCACTCATGCACTGACAGCCTGGTCCTCAGCGCTGCAGTGTTCAGAGATACAGCCTAGAGAGGAGACAGGATTGTGAAGGTGCTAACCTCATCCCTGGACTAACCCATGTACAATTACCTGAATGGGCTATGAAGAGGAAGTCTAGTCAGAAGAAGTAGATCATATGGGCTGAGCTAAAACATTTGAGCCAGAACAAACCTTTCTCCTTTTGAACTGTTTTCCTTGGGTATTTTGTCACATCAGCAGAAAGCTGACCAACAGACCAGGAGTTGCTATGGTTTCTGAGGATCCCATGATAAGCTGAGCCACCTGCCAAATGTCCTGTGGAGAATGACAAGAGAGTTAAGAGGTGGATGCTGTGCTCTGCTGAAGAAGCTGCCTGGGGTGGGATGGTGCTGTGGGGGTCTGGGGAAAGCCCAACTTGAGCTCAAAACCAAGGGTGCAAGAAGGAAGCTAAGCATCTGTCCAATGGGGAAGCTGTTTGGGTTAAGTTATGTCTCTGTCCTCATAGATGGGGATGAGCATAGGAAGAAAAATGGTTCAATAAGCATCAACAGTGAAGTAAGGTGAAGGAAAGATGGGCTAAGTAAGGGCAGTGGTATATAGGGGCTTAGAGGAGGGAGGCTCCTACAGACTTCTTGGTAGAGGTGGCCTTTATGCTGAGACTTCCATTATGGCTATGGGAAAACAATGAAGAGGGTACTTCAGGTCAGGAGCTGCTGTGGGTAAAGGAGAGATAGCTCTGGAGAAGGAAGAGCCTTCAGGGTCCTCAGGGTGATGTGCAGCATTGTGTGCTCAGGCCAGGGAAGAGAGAGTCCAACAAGTGCTAAATGTGGCTTTGGGTGGTTTTGATGGGGCCGATTAGGAGAGGTGAAAAGTCTGAAAGTCAGGACCTTGGCTCCAGGCTGAATATCCTGGGCACTTTGCTTAGTCTCTCTCAATCTGTTCCTTTTACAGTAGTTGGGTTTCTTGTGAGAACAGAGGTAGAATGTGCTTATCAGTTGGAACAAGTATTTCCTAAGTAACTGTTGTGGACCT
Source organism: Octodon degus (assembly GCF_000260255.1). NCBI lineage: Eukaryota > Metazoa > Chordata > Mammalia > Rodentia > Octodontidae > Octodon > Octodon degus. Next base: position 2,567,046 of record NW_004524674.1, on the reverse strand, counting down.
GGAGTCTTTTTAAGCACTGGGGATCTTTCCAGAATACACAGAAGATAAAATGTTGGCTCATGTGGGGCTGACACTTTAGCAAGGGACATGGCTATGAAGAAAATTCAAGCACAGTAGGGACTGCTGGTGGCAGAGTAGAGTGGGATAGATGACTGTGGAGCAGGATTTGTCAGACAGGGCACCTAAGAGTAAATGATGGAGGAAAATTATAGCCAAGTTCTCTATGGGGTACTAAATATAGGAAGTGTTTAAAGGCTTTAACTGGGCCAACTCAGTTAAACCTGTGACACCAGAAGAGGCTCCCACTCTTACCACCATGTCCAATGTGGCAAAAGCAAGGACCAAAATCAAGTCCTAGGATTTGAATACAGGGCAGGACTCCTGTAGCCCCTGTCTTAACCACCACTCCATGCTGGAGGATGTTGTGATAGAAGATAGAGTCCCACGAAGCTGGGCTAAGTACCTAACTGAGGACAATGTCTGTAGATTACAGAATGCTTGCCCACTGTGCAATGGTTCTAGTAGTTCTTCAGGAAAAAAGGAAGATCTCTGAGCACTCCTCCAACCTAGTCCCTGTCCGATGATGCTCTTGTAAACTAAGGAGCACCGCTGAGCTGTCCCCTTGGTTTTCTGCCTAATGGGGTGGGTGTATGGAAAGGTGACATGCTGAGGTTTGGGAGAAGTGTTAAAGAATGAAAGGAACACCTACCTGTCTAGCTGCTTTTGCTCTTCATAACGGAGTGCTACTCAGCTACAAAAAAGAATAAACTTGAGGGTTTTATAGGTAAATGGATGCAACTTGAGACCAGACTCATAAGTAAAATAGATCAAACTCACTTGTGCGAACATCATATTGTCTCCCTAATGTAAGAAACTGAAAGAGTAAATAAGGTCCACAAGGTACAATAGATACTGTGAAAGATGAATAACCTGCTTGAAAGCAAAATAAAACTGGGATGGGGGAAAGGAGAAAAGAAGGAAGGAAAAGATAGATAGATAGATAGATAGATAGATAGATAGATAGATAGATACATACATACATACATACATATATACATACATACATATGAGATAGCTAAGATAAATATACTAATTTCTATTAGTTCATGAAAACAAAGGCTTGTGCTTATATTGTTTGATTGATTTTTCATGCCTTTATCTTGTAATCTGGGCAATTACTTTGAAGATAACAATATGCAATATATTAACCACTGTTGATTTATGATCATGATTTGAACTTCTGTATCATTGCTTTTTCTCATTAATTTTTTTTTAAAAGTAACATAGCCACACACTAAAAATGTGAAGCACAGGGAAAGGAGGAAGCGTTACCTCCACTGTCACCACTTAATACAAGCTCTCAGTACTTTCAGAGTATTTCCTTTTATTCTTTTTCAAAAGCAATGGGGGTTCGAGTTGTGTGCAGGAGAAAATAAAGAAGTCGGTTATTTTGGAATATATGGATGATGCAATATTGTTATGTAACAGCAAAGTCTGGGATAAAGCAGCATCTATTATTTATTTTTATTGTTTTAACCTTTTATTTCTGTTAGTACATGTTTGTAGTTCATAATACTTATAGTCATTGTGGGGAATCAGTACATGTACGTAATGTGTTTAATCCTTCTATTTATTTCCTTCTTATCTCTTCATGTTCCCCCCATTTCTTAGTCCTCTTCCCTTTTGCAAAAATTGAGCTCCCTGTTTCCTCTTATCTTTCATTTTGATATTTAAATTTTTAATATTTGGGTTTCTCATAGAATAAAGATCAGGTGATAGTTAAGCTTGTGTATCTGATTTACTTCACTTAACATGATGGTCTCCGAGTGCATCCACTTTCTTACAAATGACTCAAGTTTATCCCTTTTCTATGGCAGAGTACTGTTCCACTGCTTGTAAATATTATATTTTCTTTTTGTTCATTCACCTATTGAGATACCTAGAAGCTCCTTCCAAGAGTTAGCTATAGTGAGTTGACTCCCCAAAGTATTAGTGGTTTCTCAACCCATTCAAGGCAACGGAAAGAGCTCTGTGGCAGATCTCTAGAGACTGGGCTTCTAGTGATCAGACTGGCCAGCCTTCCTGGGATAATCTACGTGTCAGCTTGATGGCTACCTCCCTCTATTGTCCTCTTGTTTTGTGGTCACCAAACATTTTGGTTGTACATGCTTTTTAGTAAAAGAATTTTTGAGCAGCTCCTCCCAATATAGGAATACTTACTTATAAATAATTTCCCTATAAGTATCATTATGTTATTTATTCATAAGTTATACTATATCCTGAAAATTAAATAATAGCATAATGTTACAAAAATGTTAGCATAATGTTCATCAATTTAGCAGAGCTTACTTTTGCATGAAAGAAAGAGGTTCTAATATCTTCCCATACAATTTCATAAACTGCTCACATACCACTGATTTAATCTGCTTCCCCGCCCAGTGCAGACACAGTTCTGTGGATAGACAGGGAGTCCTGTTGCAGAGTGAATAGATGTGTTACTTGATGCTGAATGTCATCATAGGATCTTTTGCTTCCTAATGGAGGCCGGCACAGTCCATATTAGTAGGAAAATAAATCTTGGAACTTTCATTTGTAGAGACAGGTCAGACAGAAGGAAGGAGAGAGTTCAAGCCCAGTCTTGGTGTTAATGGAGGGTCCCCAGAGGGCTCATGTTTGTGGGCTCTTTGGAGTCTGGGCCAGCAGGTCATGTTTGGTGTAACAAAGTGAGAAGAGGTGACCTGAGAGGGCTCTGGTGGAGGGGAGCTGTCCACACACTGGAGCTGTGATGGCCCAGGAGGAGCCCAGAGTCAGGGCCACCAATAGCATGGATATTTCAAATAGCCTTTCTAAAACATGCATAAGATTTGCAACTGTCATGAGTTTTAAATGCGCAATTCAGTGGAATTAAGTACATCCTTGAAGTTGTGCAGCCGTCACCATTATCCCACTCCAGGACTTTTTCATCATTCCAAACAAAACTCTGAGCCCCTTGAACACTTGCTCCCCATTCTTCCCTCTCCCCAGACCCTGGCAAATGACCCCTTACATTTGTCTGTGTGCATTTGGCTACTCGAGCTACCTGGTTTAGTGGGATCATGCAGTATTTTCCCCTTCATAACTGACCTCTTTTACTTAGAGTGATGTTCTCACAGTTCTCCCATATTGTAACCTGTGCCAGAGTTTCTTTCCTTTGTAAAGCTACATTACACCCCATGGCATGTTTATCCCACATTTGCTTTATCCACTTCTTGGCTGGTAAACATCCAAGTGGCTTCTACTTCTTGGCTACCGTGACTAATGCTGCCATGAATGCAGGTATATAAATATCTTGAGGCACTGCTTTCAGTTGTTTGGGGTATATGCCCAGAAGTGGGGTTGCTGGCTCATATGGTACTTTTCTATGTAGTCTGAGGGATCACCATACTGTTTTCCACAATGGTCACACCATTTTATATTCCCTTCAGCAGGGTACGCATCACTAGCTTTGAAGAGTGAGCTTCCACATTGCTGTTGGCTTCAGGAGCGTGAGAGCTCTTCATCTGTAGCCGACCCTCCTGTCACTCCTTTGCTGCTTGGCTTGGAGCTCTAATACAGCAGAGATCCACATGGTGATGGAAGAGGATAAAGAAGGAAACAGAGCAGGTACAAGAGGTAAAATGTCAGTGGAACAAGGTAGTACCAGAAGTCAGAAGCTTGCGCTATGGCACATCCCAGCTCTGTGTTCTTGGGTGAGTTACTTACCCTCTCTGCTTTGTTATCTGTAAAAGAGCTAATAATTTCTACCTCATAGAGGGTTGGGAGATGTAAATAGTTTAACATTCACAGAGCATGTTGAAAAGCTCAGCAAGCATTAGCTTTAACTTTTGAGATTACCCACAGCAAGACTTTGAAGGTAGGATGTGGAGTTGAAAGTAGCCATGAGCATTTAGACCCCAGAGATCTCAGAGACCTGAGAATCTGTGCATGGGCCAATTTTATTCAAGTCTTAAGGGGTGAGGAGACCCCAGATGACTTGGCAAGGCTCCCATGTCCCAGCCTGTGTCTTTGTTTCTAATGTGACAAGTCCTCGTACTACCATCTGGACAGTAGGCGGGGAGTTTTGATGCTCTTCTTGGGAGGGAGCCAGGCTTCCCTCAGTGATAACTCCCCAGAGGACTTTTGTAGAAAAAGTATTTGTAAAATGCTTCACAGTGGACACAGCCTGTTTTCGCCCATTGTCTTACTGATCATCACAACACTGTGAAGAACTTTGGACAGCCAGCCAGTGATGGGTGAGGGATGGGGAGAGAAAGAAACAGAGAGGGAGGAAATGAAAGGGAAATGCAAGGGAGGGTCAGAGGACAATGGAAAGGAAAAAGAGAGAGAGAAGTTAAGGAAGCAATGCTGAGACTAACTCTCTTCTTGATTTGAATCTATTTTTCTTTGTTTTTAAGAAGAATCCTGGTCTTTTTGACTGACACAAAGCTAGTTCCTGTGCACCAGCTGATCTTGTGGTGGAAGCAGTAAACCTTCCCCATCCATGGCTGGGGGTGGTTAGCATTTGCTTCCCAGCATAATGCTGGTGAGTCAGTGGCTCCAGCTCTACTGACCCCAAGTGAGGCTGGGCTCTAGCACTGACCTGGTCCTCCCTTCTGGCTCAGGCCCAGGCACCTTTTGTTCTCGTCTAAGAAAGCCACGATGGTGATGCCCCAGTGCAGGCCTTGCCTTCCTTGTTGAATCACCACAGCCATAGAAGGCAGATGCAAATCATGGCCCCATCCTACAGATGAGGAGACTGAGTCAATGGAGTGCTGGAGCCAGGTCTGTGTGACCAAAGCTTAACTTCAACACAGAGGAAAAAAACATGGGAAATTACTCACTGGACATCATTAAGCCAAAAGGACAGCAGAAAGATATGAAATTTCCTTCAAAAATTTTTGTGAACTCATTCATCCTACTTTGAGCAATAACTGAAATGCAGTCTACCAGGATATTTCCAAGATGCAGGAATAATATTCCAATTATTAAAGGACCCTCAAGAAGTCAAGGGCTGTGGTTTTGCAGGAAGCTTTCAGACTTGCAGATGAATGGCTGAGCTGAGAGAAGAGAGCAGGAAGAGCGCCTGGGGCTGGAGGAGGAGGCTGGTGCCCTGGCCAAGGCTCCACCGCATGGCTCCTCCCAGGGCCTGATCTGCAGGCACTGATCACAGGGTGCCTCGCAGCACAGAAAGTGTTTGTGGTTGTGGTGCTGAAAAAGGTCACTTCCCACCAAGGCTATGAAACAGAAAAACAGACAGCAGTACTCAAGGCAACAGGAACATTAAAGAACCTCTTGCCGCACTTCTGTGGCTTCCTTCCTTTTTTCTTCCAAATACCTACACATTCCTCTCTGGTAGTAGCTTTGGTGGGCTCGTCCAAGAAACCTGTTCTTTTTCCAACTTATATACATGAGCATTCACTTCCATGACTGCATGTGACTGCAAAACAAACAATGACACAGACACACTCCTGTTCTTCAGATCAAGACAAGGGGAGGTGGCTTTGCTTTCCTGAGGGCTGGAGACACTTTCTGTGGCTGCACCTGACAAAATCACATAAGCAGGTGTGCTAGGAGCTCAACACCAGCAACAGTGTGACCCAGATAGAGTCAAGCCCAGCCCTACAAGAACAGGAGGACCTGTCAGTCTGCACTCTGAGGGGTCCCTACTGCACTTGTATAAGGAGACTAGCTGGCACTTACACAGGCCCTCCACAGGCCAGGTGCTGCTCCAAGCACTTTGCATTATTGACTCAGCTTAATCCCCATGGTGTCCCCTCTGTCATTATGATCCCCCTGTTACAGATGAGGAAGTGGAGGCACAGAGACATTTGTTTTCCCAATTTTGTACAACTTGTATGCGGTAGAAATTGGGTTGTGAATGGGGCCATCTGACTCTAGCAGTGGGATGCATAAGCGCCAGTCACGTGGTCCCATGAAGCCAGCTAAATTCACAATTTTCCTTAGTTGCTGCCACTAGAAGGGCAGGGCTGGTGGGAGCCGCTGGTTCGGTGATCATCATGATATCTGTCTCCTTGGCTAGAACTTCATTGATTGTGTCTGTTCTTTTGACCTTGAAAAACACATTTTAAAAGTCTTACACAAGGCTTCTGCTGGAGGGGTCCAAGGGCTGCTTTTGAGACAGAGACCCATCATTTAGAGAAGGGAGAGAAAGCTGAGGTCTGCAACTTAGGAGGAGAAACCTTCTCCTTGAAATACTTTGGAAAAGCTTGGAATGCCAGAGGCAGTGGCATTCACCAAAAGTAATCCCAGTACTCTGGAAGGCTGAGGCAGGATGATTTGGCAAGTCCAAGCCCAGCCTGGGCAACTTCATCACTCATCATGACATTCTCTAAAAAAAAAAATACAAAAAGGTTTGCAATTGAAACTCAGTTCAAAGGCTCTGAATTCAATCCCCAGTACAAAATTAGAAAAAAAAAAAAAAAAACATAAAAAGAAACAAGGTGGTCTAAAAGCAGAGTATAGACCAAAGGGCAGCTCTAAGATGCTGATGACCTGATGAGTGATGAGGGAGGGCTGCTGAATGGGATGCCTGGCAGTGCCTCCGCTGATCAAGGTAGCATCTCAGCCAGAATGTTAGCATTTGAGCCTCCTTGAAAGGTTCTGGGACTATCCTTTCAGGTGTTGTCTGTTTTCCTGCTGGATGATGTCACTCACCCTAGATCAGTGCTCTCTCACATGCCTTCCTGGTACAGGGTAGGTGAGGCCTTGATAGCCCCCTTCACACCTGCTGAGGTTCCTGGAGTGCTCAGCCTCAGATTGAGCCAAGAGCCCTGCAGTGCCCTACTGAAGGGGACAGTGGGTCATGCTGGTTTGTTGCCCCTCCTGGAGCTATTTGCCTTCTCTGAGCTCAGCTAGAGTTGAGAATCTGGTCTCTATGAAGCCTTTTGTGCCTGTCAGGCCCAAATGGAAGCTTCATCAGGGGCTGGTAGGACAATTGCAGCCACCACAGTGGGGAAACAGGATTTCTTCTCTTCAGCTAGTGAGGGAGTTGTGTTGCAGAGGCCCACAGCATGGCACAGAGGAGCTCACCTGCAAGGTCACTTTGTGTCCTGAAATTCCTACTTCTAACTATGCTAGTGTCCTGGATGGCAACTTCCAGCTGGACAGAGGAGTAGTGAGCAGGAACGCAGAAAACAGAGAAGTCAGGGGGCTAATACAAGCTCTCTGGAAGAAAATCATGTGCAACAACTTCCCTGAGAGAACAATTTTTTATTCCAGACTGAAAACATCATAAAATAATCTAACAGCTGGACAGTGCTTCCTAGTTTTTCCAGACATTTTCTTTTACTATTATTTCTTTTTCTTTCTTTCACCATAGGTGACATAGTCCGAGAAGCATATGTCCATTGTACAGCTGAGTAGACAGAGGGAGGAGGTGGGATGTACCCAGGATCCCGCAGCTAAGGTATGGAATATAGATTCACATTCAGACCTTCCATCTCCACCTCTTCTGCCCCTGCTTCAGGATTCTTCTTGTGATTCTATGTATTGGTCATCTTTTCATTGCTGGAGGGAAAAAGCCAAATATGCACAAGGAGGTTAATTGGGGCTGCCAGTATCACAGGTGCATGAGTCTAACACAGAGATGGCCTGGAAGAGGAAAGCTGCAAAGGAAGCTCCCCCCAACTTTCTTGAGCCCCTGCTCATATCAGCCAGGAATCAAGAACATCAAGACTCAGAGGGAGAAGAAGGAACCAGGTACAGAATTTACTGCTTACAGCCACCCACTTCTCCTGACAGCCCCTCACAGCTATGAGCTCATCGGTGTTGATGAAGTTAGCCCCTTCAGGAGCTAATCTCTTTCCAAAACCCCTGTTTCTAAACACATGAGCATTGGGAGAGATATTTTTTTTAAAATCTAAACCAATACACAATGCATGGCATCTTTTTATTTTAGGAAGGCGTTTGACATTGTGTGCCATCTCCTTGAGAACCAGATAGAGAAGCATGCGCAACACGATGGGAAAGAGGAATGGGTTAAGTGTCACTGCTGGTGGCTATTTGGTGACTGCACACAGAGGTCTCTGGAACATGCTGGCCACAGACCTTTGTCCAGGGACCACTTCCGGGAGATGTAGTAATGGTTTGTCATCCTTCTGATGCCTCAGTGCTGCGGGGGACAGCTAGTACAGTGGGTGGGGTAATTGAATAGGAAACAATTGAGAATGTTTGATGTATTCATGATGACATGGGCTGCAGAGTCAGGCCAGTTGTGGAACCTTGGGCAAATTACTTAATGAGAACAGATGCTCACTAAATGGCCCTTCTCTTTCCTTTCTTTCTTCTGGCAAAAGAGGAGTAGCCATCTTCATATGTTTAATGCTCCAGTTTAACAAAGAGATGTTGCCTACATTAATCATCTAGTGGCTGTACCAGCCAAATAGCTCAGCAGATTAAAGTGCCTGCAAGCAGGCACAGGGGCCGGGGTTCAATCCCCAGGCCTGCTGTGCCTGCCCCACCACCAGGGCACGCTGAGATGGCAATTGAGGCTGGGTGCGGTGGTACACACTTGTAACCCCAGCTCTTGGGAGGCTGTAAACAGGTGGATCACTATGAGTCTGATGTAGTAGTGAGACCCTGAATACCCTGTAGACCCTTCCCTAAAACACACACACACACACACAAAAAAGATAATCTAGTGGCTACCAGCCCAGCTCCTGAAAACGGATGGCCTGGGTTCTTTTCCTAGTGCCACTGAACAGTAGTTGCAAACTCTTGGGCAAGTTATGCTGTGTGTCTTTTCCACAAAATAGAGGTATACAAAACATTCAACTTCCAGGATTATTGTTCAAAATCAAGTGCAGTGGCTGCCAATACAGGGTGTGTGCTGAGTATTTGCCGGTGTTGTTATTGTCCTGTGGCCTAGAAAGGCAGGCTAAAACCTAGTACTGTAATTTATTGGAAATGATTTTTATTCCATGTAGGTAAGAGCTGAGCCTACCACCCTGTGAACACCTTTCCATGCCATTTCTTTGCCCTTAGGAGAAATCAGGAATTTTTAATGTGATTTGTATGCTTCTGTTTACGTGACCCTTCCTGTGGCAGACTCACTTTGCAATGCTCGATTCACTACTTACTCTTCTCCATCTGTATCAACCTTTTACATTCTATGTACACACAGCCTCTAGCTGCAGAGCCTTTGTGCATGCAGATTTTTCTACCCCGAATACTCTGCCCCTGGTTAGTCTTTTTAAATTATCAGTTTAAGTATCTTTTACCTTTTCAGGGAAAACTTTCCAGATCTTCCAATGATGCTAATTGCTAATTCCTCTCTCTCTCTCTCTCTCTCTCTCTCTCTCTCTCTCTCTCTCTCTCTCTCCTCTCTCTCT
>NW_004524674.1:2542641-2557578 GCF_000260255.1 Octodon degus | reverse complement strand
CTCTCTCTCTCTCTCTCTCTCTCTCTCTCTCTCTCTCTCTTTCTCTGTCTTTGTCTCTTTCTCTCTCTGTCACATTAGTGATCAAACCCAGGGCCCTGAACATGCTAAGCACTTGCTATCCTACTAAGCCACACCCCAGGCTGTATACTCCCATGGTGCACCATTCTCCTCTGTAACATGTAACACAGCACTAATTATTCACATAATTATGCAATTTAATATCTAATGAGACTAGAAACAGCTGTACCCTAGCTTAGTACCTTACACAGGTCAGAAAACACTGATGGGTTCAGTGTGTGTATTTTCTCACTAGCACAGCTGAACATAGCTGTAAAACAGAGCTGCCTGAGTGGGCTGTGGACATGAGGGGCCAAAGCTGGGGAAAGGGAGGCTGAAGAAACACTCAGGTGAGCCAGAGCCTTCTGCTCACTCCTGGGAGAACTCACTGCCACCAGAACTCATTGCCACCAGCCTTCAAGTTCTGAGGCTGCAAAATTTGCAAGATATCTGGTGAGGCTGATGGAGTCTGAGCTTGATTATTTTTTCCAGAGAAAGCTCCTGAGGTGATGGAGAGGGGTGGGTACACTCAGGTGTGGACAGAAAGAGAAGGAGATGCTGCTAGAGATGTCAAAAGGAGACCAGTATGGGGCCGGCATAAAGGGCAGAGTTGCTGGGTCTCCACTTCTATGAAGATCCCCCCACCCTTCCACCTGCTCCTGCAGTGGACCCCACTGTTACAAAACCTTATAGGGAAATCAACCAGAGGAGCAGCAAACAAGGGAAGTTTTGGGATGTGGAGGCCAAGGTGGCATTTCCCTGTGAAGGGGTCGCAGGCATACAACCATCCAGCAGTGGGGACCAGGGTCTGTCCTCCTGAGATGCACAGGGTCACGTACTAAGCAGAGCTCTGCTCCCTAGTTCAGTGTACATTTGTTGGATACTCTATTGGTCTGGCTTCCTGGACTCTCATGATGCTGGGCTAATGCCCACCTCAGATGTCCACAGAGCGGTCCTGGGATGACACCATGACTCTACCTCCAAGCCCCTTACAACCCTGCTCCTGTGGTCTCCAATCCCGCTGCCAGCTCTGGGCCAGCTCAGAGCCACGAACAAGATCTAGGGAAATTTTCTTCCTCATCAAGACCCAAATCTCTGGGAGGACCGCCCAGCTATTTTTGAGTCTTCTGCATGCAGTCTTATCCCTCATTTCCAGGAATTGCATTGGCATCCGAGGCTCTTGCAAGCTGCAATTTGCTAGAACAAAAATCAAATCCCTAGTCAGATTCAAAAAGCAATGAAATAAATAGAATTGCATTTTTCATTCAGTGAAAAGATGGTGGGGACACACCTACCTGCAACCCCAGGGTACATTGTTTGTCTTCCTTTTAAAGAGAGACCAGGTGATCCAACAGCCACTTTCATTTAAACCCCAGGACTCAGGGGAAAAGACGGAGAACAAAAGCTCCCTTTCTCCTTCCAGGAGTTTCTGAAACCAACTGTTCCTGTTCCTTCACTCTGCAGACCGCCCCTCCACCCCCACCCTGTGAGCCATTTTCCTGATTCTTTTATCTGAAGAACCAGCAGGAACCGAACATCTGGAAACACAGGTTTCCATGGAAAAGACGGTAGCAGGGCTTTGTTACAACCTCCAGCTGATGGAGATAGGTCTTTCTGCTGGCTGCAGGGGCCACAGTTCACCACAGTGTGCTGCAGCTCAGATCCCTGCAAGTCAGACAGTACAACCAGCCTCCACCGCCTTCCAGCCCATTTGTTGTCCTGTTCCACATACCGAAAGGCCCCCAGACCTGGCTTTACTCCAGCAGGACATAGAGCATGGTCTCAAAGCTTCCCTGATTCTTATTATCCTCTCCAGTCTCAGCTGCACCCCACGCTGCACTGCCTACCTCCCCCTGGCCAGAATATAATTCCAGCTCTTCATTTATGGCTCAAACGAGCTGGCCAGAACTGGGCACTGGTAAAAACAAAGTAGCTATTTCCTTATTTGGAAGTCAGAAAAATGCTGAGGGGGCCTTAGTTGTAAAACCCAGCTAAAGACCCTCAAGCCAGAGAGACTTCCTAGCCAGTCCAAGGTCACACGGCGAGTTAGATGCTGGCTCTCACAGTTCTCCATCAGGTTCTCTTTCTGCTGCTTCATGAAGCCCAAGAACTGAGCCCGTCCTTCTGATCCATGTCCTTGGCAGGGAAGTAGAATGAGCTGTCTGGCAGGGCTGAGCTCTGTGGCAGGATGACAAATGGCCCCTGTATTGCTAGGGAGTGGGCTCTGGGAGCAAGGGCAGCCAGCAGAGCCCTTTGTTCACCTCCCAGTCAGCAGCTGGGGGAGTAGGAGAGAACAGGGGTGGAAAGGCTGTGGGTCCTCCGACTCATTACTGGCAGGGACAGCACTGAATGGACCAGCACTTTAGGGGTGAGTTCTGTTTGTCCTCTAGGCAGAGATAGGCAATGAACACCTTTTAATTTAAATCATGCTTGAAAACAGAGCTTCTCAGCTTATGTTTACTGCAAATACAAAACTTACAATTTCATATTGAGAGATACATAATTTTTAAAAATGACATAGTTTGCAGGGTTTGATAAGATAGAATTATCATTCATAGGTAGATGACAAAAGCGTAATTGTTTTAGAGGACATTTGGTAAGTATCTATCAAAGCTTTAAATAGTTATACTCTTTGTCTTTGGAATTCCATTTCTAAAAATATGTCCTCAGAAAATGATCAGAGATAGCGACAAAGATGTATATTACAACATTAAATTAGACCCCTTTTTATAGTCTACCATTATGATACAGTGGTAGACTGTGGGGCATCTATGTGCCAGTTATTAAGAATCACCTGAAAATAATGTACAGAATTCCAATGAAATAAGAATATTCTTGTAACACAGTGTCAAATTCACAAAGCAAGACATTTAACTACATTCATCACATCAATTTCAATGGCTCAATCTATAGTTTTTAATCTCTCCATCTTTTTCTACTGTCCACATAATCTTAGAAGAAATGGTAAGAAAAGATCCCATGAAAAGTTTAAAACATTTTTTTTTCCTCTATAAGGATGCCATTCTGTGAGAGTTAAACACCTTCCTCAATTTTTCATAAGTCTGGTGTCATTTTTTTTTTTTTTTGTGATTGTAAATATGTAGCAGATGTTTCAGCTGGGCTAGCACTCAGATTAAATCCCTCTGATGGGTGGAGGTGAGGACCCTCTGTTTCTCTCTGTCTCTCATTAGTTTTCCTCCTTTGATCTGCAGGAGGCAGGCAGACTGTCCTTGAATGGCTTGCAGATATTTATGGATATATTGCAGACCAGGCTTAGTGTATCTGCTCCCACTCCTGTGGCCAGGGGTCCAGGAGAAGAGGTGCTGGGCGCACGCGCTCACAGGAGAGCCTAGAGGAAGCAGACTGATGGCTGCTGCTCAAAAGCCCAACCAGCCCCTCTACTTGTTGACCCCATCACCATGGCAACTTATGTGTGCTCTGGGAAGGATACTATTGTGTGTCTGAGAGAGAGAGAGAGAGAGAGAGAGAGAGAGAGAGAGAGAGAGAGAGACCGAGACAGACAGAGACAGGGAGAGACAGAGACAGAGAGACAGAGGCAGAGACAGAGAACCCTAATTCTTGAGGGCCAAGCAACCTAGCTGTGTGGCCCCATCTTGATTTACGAAGATCCCTAGAGCAGGAATGTGGGTCCAGGGCCTCTACCAGGAGAGTGGTGGAGTCAGCACAGAGGCGCAACAAGGGGATCTGCCACCAGGGCAGTGGGAGAAGTGGGCAACATGTGGCTCAGTAGCACCAGCAGAAGATGGGCAGAGTTGGGCCTTGTGCAGAGACCAGGATCCCGACAGGAATGCAGACTCACACAGGCAGACAGAAGGAAGGAGAGAGGGAAGTGTTATGGGGTTTAATTCAGTGACCTCATATTGCCAAGAGAAGGAGGAGGCAGGCTGAGGGCCTATGGGTGACAAAGATGGTGATAGGCAGTGGTTGAGGGGCCCAAGTGGCCCCAATCTGTCCTGGTAAGTTGTGGACCTGTTTCATGGGCATCCAAAACTTGGGTACCTTCAGGCAGATCCTCCACCCCTCCCTACCCTGCCACATCAGGTGTACAGCACTTATCTGTGTCACCAGCCAGGGCCCAGAACTTGCAGCTCCTGGGTGGACATGCTGTAAGGTCCTGACCAGCCACCTACAAGGCCTTTTCCTACCTGTCACCCTTATACTTGTCCTGCCACTAACAACTACTGGGCAGTCTCCATGCACACCTGTGCCTGCCTGTTTGCCTTATTCCAGACCCTCTACCCACCTTTATGGCCTTCCACCCTAGAGACCTCCTCTCTTATCTACTAAGTCTGTACTCAGGAAGTCTCCACTCAGGATTCTCTAGTCTGGGTTATTTTTCCAGTCCCCTTTGTGCATTCTAAGAACACATGATTTTGTGTCTCCAATTTTCCCAGGCATGGAGATAACTTTTATCCTTATCTCACTCCACTGCTACCCTGGCAGCAGGGCATGTTTACATTCTGCTAAACTCCCATTTCCCAGTGTCTATCACAGTGCACTAAGGGTGGAGGTATTAGATCTTATTTCACCTCTGGGTAACCAGTCACAGCCTCAGAGAGGTTTAGGACATTGTTTAGGGTCACAGAGCCTCCAAGAAAAACATAGGCACCAGAACTCAGGTGCTAGAGCCGGAGAAATAGCTCAGTGGATTAAAGTGCCTGCAAGCAGGCACAGGGTTCAGGGATTTGATCCCTGGGCCTACTGTGCTGACCCTGCCCCCGGGGTGTGCTGAGACAGCCATCGAGACTGGGCGTGGTGGCACATCCCAGCTCTTGGGAGGCTGTAAACAGGCAGATCACTACAAGTCCGATCTAGTAGTGAGACCCTGAACACCCTGTAGACCCTTCCCTAAAAAAATACAAAAAAGAAAAAAAAGAGAGAGAGAAAGGACTCAGGTGCTTTTCCTTCAAATGTTTGTTGTGACTTCTCTGAACTGGTTATTATAAAAGATGGAGAAAATCCAAAATGTTTTAATAGATTAGTGATGGCAAAAACTGGATTTGTAGATACACAATACACACAGTTGTCCTCATAGATGGCTAAGTGGGAACTCTTCTGGAAATATAGCCGATCTGAGTTTGTCCTTTCCCCTGAAATTAGGTTCCTGCCTTGGGCATCCTGCTCTGTACTTCAAAGTCACCTTTTCGGTGGGAACCCGAGGGACAGAGCTGAGCACACTGGATCATTCTGTTGGAGCAAGAGAAGCAGTAATTCCACTTCGCTATGTGGCAATAATGCAACGCAAGTTGGAATCTAAGCTCTACTAACTTGAGGTGCGGCCTTAGGGGAAGTACTTAACTATTCTGAGCCTCATTTTCCTTATTTAAAAACTGCTTGTGGCAATAATTCTTAGGCTCAAAGGACTTCTGAGAGGACTAAACGTGTTAATCCATACAGAGAATTTACAATAGTGCCTGGTACCCAGTAAACCCTACCAGGGCTTGTGCTGCTACTACTGTCATTTTGTCATGTGATGGGGGTGAAAGGACATAGCACTAGAAATTGGGAGACTTGACACTGGCCTGACTCTGTCTCTGGCTGTCTCTTCCCTTCTCTATGCCTCCCCGCTTCCAGGTGTTGGGGATACAGGCCCCATGGTATAGAGGATTCTTCCAGTGGTGTCCTCTCTCACTGTTTCTGCTGAGCAGATGGAAGGATGAGTGGAGTCAGGAGGTGTCCCCTGCCCTCTGCTCCTTCTACAATCCACCCAATCTCTGTGGGTATTGAACGGTGCTGGGCCCATCTGAAGAGAGACTGGTTCACATCATACCCTCGAGATGTGAACTCCACTTCCACAGGCAGATCTAAGCACTGACTCCAGGCAACACTTGGGGTAAACCAGGCCGGGTCCTTGACCTTGAGATACAAAGTCACTTTATACTTCCAGGAAGTGACGAAAGTTTACAACAAACTAGGGACTGAGTGACCACAACTTGGGTGGTGTGTTATCAGGGAGGGCTTTAGGGAGAGCTGATACCTGAATCATGAAGGTCATGAAGGTCAGTGGGGATGGTCAGAGGTGGAAGTTATGGGCTACACAGGAGCCACAGAGGAAGGAGCCTGAAGGGCTGGTGGGTAGGGTGTCCAGACCACACCTCCAAGGCTGGGAAGAGAGTTCCCATCAGGGAAAGCAACCTAGATATCTAGCCAGGATGGAGCAAGAGAGGTGAAAAGCTGAGACTGCTCCTCTTCTGCTTCTAAGCCCTTTCAGTCTGTCTCAGAACACCAAATACGCCTGTGTGTTCTGTGCCCCTTCTTGTTAGGAGTGTGCTTGAAAGAGGCATTAAGCACCTTATTCCCAAAGCCCTGGCATGTCAATTACAGAGCTCCCTGGGGAGTTGCTGGCTGCTACTCACTTCCACGGCTGCTTCCAGGACTCCTCCCTTCACAAAGGAAGCTCCTTAGCTCAGCTTTGGCTAGGGCTGAAGCCAGTAGGGTCCCAAAGCTGAGAGGCCTGCAGGTGTTCTTGTAAATTCAGGGTTGCCAGAAGCCCCCTCCAAAGGGAGCAAGATGGCCAGGCCTGCCTGAGTCTTCAGACTTCCCACCATCTGCTTAGGCAGACCTCCTGTTTAAATTCCCCACTTGTCTCAGCTTCCAACAATAATTAGCATCCATTTGTTCCTAGAACTTGCTTGGCGACATTAGTCATTGTAAGAGCTTTCTGTGCAAATCCTAGACATTTCCCTTTGATGCAAAGTTGAAAATGGCTTAGTGGGACTCTAAGGACTGCACTCACTTCTACTAGCTCACAGCACCTGACACCTCCTTTCCTTCCCTTCCACCCATCCCTTTGTTGCCTTCTGCCCGAGTATGAGGTCTGATGATAACAGAGGAGAGGACAGCACTCAGGCAAGAGGGGCCGTGGTCTTTTTAGGATGCTGTGGACAAGGAGCCTCACCAATAAAACCCATCTGTGTTGGGGTGGGGAGGAGGAGGGCCTCAGTTCTGCAGCCTCTCCAGTCCCTCCTGAGGGGACAGGGCTTTGGTAAGGGAATTATTTTGGGGTTGAGCTGCAAAAGAACTCACAGAAACCCATTCCCAGTTCAGGCATGAGATCTGCTGTAGAATAATTCTCTGGCATGTTTGCCACACAAAAACACCAACATGTGCTATCCTGGAGCCGTCTGCCTGAGAGGCTGGGAGCTCTTGGCTTTCCTTGAGAGCAGTTGCTTTCACTCCCTGAGAACTTAGCTCCGCCCGCATTGATCGGGTTATATATTTCCTGGTGCAGACAAAGGATAAAGGTTAACATCTCCCAGACCTTCTGTGGGAAATGCACATGGGCAGGCAAGTCCCCACAACCAAGGCCTCCTGCTTCCACAGTCTTTGAGATGCAGATGATCCTCTGAGGGAGGTGGATGCCAAGGGACTAAGGCAGGAGGTAGACAGGAGGAATTTCCAGAAAGAGGGGGCTTGAAGGCCAGACCATAAGAGAAAAAGCTGGCACTCCCAAAGCCACAGAGACTGTCCAGTTTTGACCTCTAGACCACAACTGGGAAAGAGAAGAGGGTGCATGTGCTACTGGCTTCTGGGGTCTCAAGATAAACCCCTTAGAAACCATAAAGAGAACTATCTTCTAACAGTTAAGCCATGCATACACTATAGCACATTTTAAACAAAATGACTCCAACTCAATTATAATTAATTATAATCTCATTTACATTGTAGTTTGATTTCCCACCCCTGGCCTCTGTGGGCTTTGATGCAATGATAGTTTCTCACAGGTCCCTATAGGGACAAAACCTTCCCCCCACCAACAGAAAGGAGGAGAGCTGTCCCCAATTAGAAAGAACTGTGGCACTGATTCAAATAGCTACTCTATGACTGTAAAAAACACATGTAGGCTCTGATACCTGGCTTCTTTGGGACCATGGGCTCTTTTCACTGTCCTACTCTTATCCTGAGAAGGACACCCTGACAAAGAAATCTACTTTTTCCCTTCTACTTCTGTGTGTTCTTCTCAATTCTTTGTTTACAATACCAAGAACATACAATAGTTACCGCCCTGGATGACGGGACCACCTGAAACACTGGGAGATGGACATTCAGAGATAGAGGAGAGCCCTACTTTGTGATTCTGGTCTGCTTTCGTCCACACGTAAAATGTCCAGGGTGATCTTTGATGGGCTGTTCACACTCAGTTTCTCCCTCATGGTGTGCATGTTTTATGCATATGCTTGTCCATAGGATCCTGCACTGGCCAGTGCTAGTGGGTGCTGTATTACTTACCCAGTCTGGTAGGATGCTTTTAGCCCAAGACATGAGACAGAACTTGTTTAGTCCCCAGCTTGTCATTTTTAATATAAGGCATGGGTAAGGTCACCTGGTTTGGTTTAATCTTAGTTTCTTTCTCATATGTAATGTGGACCACCATCCCTTCCCTGCCTGCCTCATGACCCATTCTGATGTGAGCATCAAGTAAGAGAATAGATGTGGATAGGATTTGGAGATATGAAGATGATGTTTGATTGGGGTGTGTGTGTGTGTGTGTGTGTGTGTGTGTGTGTGTGTGTGTAAGAACAATATACACAAATTGTACAAAATTCAAACATTGCAAATTGTGAGTTTCCTCTGTCTTGTCCCAGGACCCTGTTTTTTTCTGAATAGATATCATTATTAATTCCTTGTCTGTACTTCCTCAGAGAGACTTTATATGTCCAATGCATACATATGAAATGTGAGCATAAAATACATAGGCACATGTGTATCCTCTATGGATGATTTTTAGAAATACTTATTCAGCAACAATTCACTCCTTTTCTCCTCCTAGGAATATGTTTTCCATTGATGTTGGGCTCAATCATCACTTGCTCTAGCTAATGGAATGGTAACAGATGTGACATGAACAAACATCAAACAGTACTTATTTGATGAAGACTGCTTGTATGCTCTGTATAAGAGGAACAGCCCAGATAGACAGAAAGTGGCTCTCAAGCAAATAAGAGGTGTGGATCAAAGCTCCTCCAGCCTGTTTAGGTGGTGCTAGGCTAAAGAAAGAGAGTTCCCTCCACTGACTGCATAACTTTGAGTCTGATAATAAATGCCTACTTTTATATATCACTGAGTTTGAGGCTCTTTGTTATATAGCAATAGCTGATGAATACAATGTGCATGCTTACATTAAAGAAAAACAATTGCAAGCCTACTATAGACATTGATGCACCTTAATTCATATATGTTGGAAAAAATAACATGGAAAGCCTTGGAAATTGTTTTCTATTTGTACATGTGCATGTTGATGATGTATTTTCTGGCACTTGTGATTGAACACAGGGCCTTTTAGCTGAGCTACATACCTAGATTTTGTTTGTTTTTCACTTTGAGATTAGGTGTCACTAAGTGGTTATGTTGCCTAGAGTAGGTTGGAAATTGTGATTTTCCTACCTGTTTCCCAGAGTGCTGGAATCACAGACATGCACTACCACACCCAAAATTAAGCCTTTTAAATGGCTATATGATATACCAATGTGCATATTTCTTATTAATAAACGTCTAGGTTATTTCTGCCTTTTCATTTAATAAACAATGCAATAATGACTAATAGCTATCTTTGTAGCAGAAATAACTGAATGAAAGATAAGACCAAAGAAGTTGATCTAATTTACAACCCCGCTGTCCATCTATAACCCCTGCTGTTTCCCCACACCAGGGACATCACTCTTCTTGTTTTTCAACCATACAGTTTGAAGTTTCAAAAACACTGTATTGGATAAGGAAAATCAAGTATTTACACACAACTGAGTACCACTCTATTGCAAAGAATATCTTCTTAATTTGTAGGAAAATAGATACATTTTGAGACCATAATGCTAAGTGAAATATCAGACACAAAAGCTGGACAATCACATGGTTTCTCTTAGGAGAGAATCCCAAAGTATAAATTAAGAGCAAAACAGAAGATAGAGACTGAGAAGTAGGGGATAAGGCTGTCTCAGAGGGGAGTGGGATCAAGAGTTGCGGGGAGGCAAAGGGGTGAGAAGGAATCCAGAGCTGTGGTGTGCATGTACCAGCTCCCCACAGGGCGCATAAGCACTTTATTGCAGACACCTCCTAATAAAGAATATACTCTGAAAAAAATAAAGCAGTGTCTTCCAAAAGTGACCTCTGACTTTGGAGGTACCATAGATTATTTTTACAAGGTGCACAGCGAAGATACTAACAATGAATCAAACAGCAAAAATGTGATTTTCTTTTTCAAATCTCTTTGTTCCTCAGATTCCATCAGGGAGAAAGCCTGGGTTCTTTTTGTTTTGCCTCTGAGACAGGGTCTTGCTATAATAGCTCAGACTGTCCTTGAACTCTATGTAGCTAGGCTAGCCTTGAACTCTTGGCCATCCTCTTGCCTCAATCTCCCAAGTGCTGGGATTATAAGCATGTGCCATCACACCCTGCTGTAAAGTCTAGGTTGGACGCTGATCTATTTTACTTCTCTAACAGCTGTTAATTTCCTTTTTAACAATAGGTCTTTATCCTAGAGCTTTTGGTGGACAGCAGTGCTTGACTTGACCACATTCATTTTTTTTATAATGTATTTAGTACAGGTTCTACAGGGTCTCACTACACAGATTGGACTCATAGTGATTCTCCTGTTTTCAGCCTCCTAAACTCTGGGATTACAGGTGCACTCCACCATGCCCCATCTCAGTAGCCATCTCAGCATGTCCCAGGGGCAGGGCTGCCATGGCACACGGGGGATCAAACACCAGTCCCTACACCTGCCTAAGCAGAAAATATTCATCTTAAATTAATTTACTTTTTAATTGACAAATAAAAGTCATAGATATGTGCTGTGTAGTTTTAGAATATGTACATATTGTGGAATATTTAAACTGAGCAAATTACAAATACATCGACTCACTTTTTTTGTGGTGTAAACACTTAAAATCCAATCCTGTGGTGATTTTTGGTACAATGCAATACATTGTTATTAACTATAGTAGTATTTCACATGGATTCCTTGAATTTATTCCACCTATTTAACTGAAATTTTGAACCCTTTCACCAGCATCTCTTCAATCCTCAACCCCCAATTCCCAGCCTGTAGTAATTACTATATTTATATTTTCTAGTTAACAATACCTTTTTAATAATGACCTGGTTTTTCCTCTGGGAGAATGACTCCCAGAGGAAATAAATAAGTAAATTTACCGTAGTTAAAAAAAAATTGTAGTCAGATTTATTTACTTACTTAAGTATGGCAAAAGCACCAGCCCTGCCCCCAGGGCAGGCTGAGCCAGCCAGGTCTGGGCATAGTTGTGCATGCCTGTAATCCCAGTGCTGGGCAGGCTGAAAGCAGGAGGTCAACTAGAGTTGGAGCTCCATAGCGAGACCCTGCAACAACCAAATATAAGAAAAAAAAAGAAGGAAAGAAAAAAAAGAAGGAAGGAAGGAAGGAAGGAAGGAAGGAAGGAAGGAAGGAAGGAAGGAAGGAAGGAAGGAAGGTGGGCGGGCTGGCGGGCAGGCAGGCAGGCAAAATCCGAGCAGGGCAATATTGTAAACCCTCCACTGAGTTTCCACTAATATTTTACCTAACTATAACATGGTTATTGAAACTAGAAAGTTAGCAATGACTTGACATATAGACTAATCTACAGAGTCATTCAAATTTTCACAGTTTCCAGCTAATGTCCTTTCCTGGTCTAAAATCTAACTCATGATTCCACTGTGGACTTAGTATTTTTAGTTTTGTAATCTTTAGACCACGACAATTTCTGAATCTTTCTTTTTTTTAAATTTTTCATGATCTTTCTGAATAGTACCAACCAGTCATTTTGTAGAATGTTGCTTAATACTTTGTCCATTTGATATTTTCCTCTCTCTCTCTCTCTCTCTCTCTCTCTCTCTCTCTCTCTCTCTCTCTCTCTCATTGGTACAGGGTCTTGCTACATAGCTCAGACTTATAGTGATCCTTCTATCTCAGCCTCCCCAGTGCTGGGATTGCAGGCATGTGCCACCATGCCTGGTTTTAGTGGCCAGTTTGGTGTGCCTGGGGTTCCAGGGCCAGCACAGCATGCAGTATCAGTGATTGAACTCAGGTCCTTGTACTTGCTAGGCAGGTGCTTAGACCCCGAAGCTATCTGTGTCCCCCACCCCTATCTAATGTTTTCTAAGGATGAATACAGAAGTAAAGCTTTTCCTTTCTCCCTGCATCCTATGAGGATGTACACTGTGTCAACAGATATTAGGTGATCTCTATGTTGTCTAGGGCTTGAGAAGCCCTTTCACAGGCAGAGACAGTCTGGTCGTCCCTTCATAGTCTTTGTGACATGGATAATGTCTGGCCAACAGTTGCCATGTCCTGGCCTCCTGTGAGCAGTCTGACATCCTCTGCCTAGGTCATAACTGATGGCCCAGGTCCACAGTGGCTTTATGGAAATCTCACTTCTATCCCCCAAAGCTACTTCTCCTGAGTGGTGACTGTGAGTCTCTAGTTAGCGTTTATTCCTGTGTTTTCCGAGACATGTTCATGCTGGTTCAGATGAAAGGTGCAAGACAGCTCTTTGGATTTGATCTTTCCCTGGTTAAAGCCTTTTAGGCTAGAAAATAAAGACATTCCAGGCAAGTCAGAGTCAGAGTCACATAGGCATCTCTGCTGTTTTTCCTTTCAAACCCAAAAGAGACGCTCCCAACTGATCTTGCTCACCATCTGTCGCCAGACCATTGCTTTGTTTGACTTTCTTTCCCTTCATGTTCAGGAAACTGCGCTGTGAAATCCCAGCCTCTCTTCCCCCTGTGATGTGAAGAAACACGCTCTTTGGCCTCTTTCCCATCTAGACTCTCCCTGGAGCTCAGGCAAGGCCCCAGGAGCTCAGATCTGCTGCTGGCTCCAGGCAGCCTGTGTTGGTGTAGGTCTCTGATAACATTGTCCTGAGGAGAAAAGCCAATTACCATTAGCTATGACTAATTAACTATGACAGAGGGTGGAATCTCAGAAGCAAATGCCTGACTCTCCCTAGGGTCTGTTTAATGAAACGGCGGCTCCACAGGGAGACAATTTCAAGTCCTGAAACAGATCCCACCACTCAGCTCACTACTGAATCTGCATCCTGATCATTATCTCTGCCCACTTCCAGGTCACACTGGTTTATTTCATGTGTTGTCAAGGCTGACAGATGAAGATGAAAAGTTAGTGTTTCTTTTTTTTTTTTTTTTCTCAATATGAGTCAATTGCTCATTTCTCTCATATGTGCAGTCACGATTCAGGCACCAAAATACATAGGCAGTTTTGAGGAGCTTTATCAAATAGATGAGTCTTAGAAGTGAGTGGGCACAGTAAAACTATCAATGAATTCTCTGATCATGAGTCGTCAACTCACTGAGTACAACTGGGCCTTAGTGTCTATGGGGGATTGGTTCCAAGACCTTCCAGAGACCCCCAGTCCCATGAGTGTTCAAGTCCTGAAAATAAAACAGATAACCCCCGCATCCTCTCCTGTGCCTTCAGTTACTCTAAATAACTTTATAAACCCCAATGCCATCAAATGCTGTGTAGATAATTGTTATCCTGTATTGTTTAGGGAATAATGACAATAAGGATATTTAAAGAATAGTAATGACCAAAAGAAGTCTAAATCAGTCAGAAACACTTTTCCAAATATTCCCAGTCCACGTCTGATTTTAATTTGTGGAGAAATGGTGATTGTATGCACTCCAATAAGCAGTGTGGTACTGCTGAGGAGACTGCAGTGAATAGGCTGGACAGGAACCTGTTCCGCAGAATTTGGAGTGAAGTGAGGATTCCAGATAGCTCAGTAATGAGAAGGGGGGTTAAAATAGATTGTGGCACTGAGAGTGGTGGACCACAACTATGTTTGCAGCACTGGGGAGGCTGAGGCAGGAGGATCCTTGGGAGTTCAAGACCAGCCTGGGCTATGAAGTAAGCTCATGCAGCCTGAAGTAGATAGCAAGACTCTGTCTCAAAAGATAATAAATAAATAAATAAATAAATACACACATAAATACATGAATGTTATGGGAGGAAGGAGGCAGAGACCTTATCTAGCCTGAGGGTGAAGAGCAAATCTTAAGTAGAAGCTTGATAAATTGAAATTAGCCAGCTGGAAAGCAGATGGTAGATGGCCAGGTGTTCTAGGCAGAGACAGCTGTTTATATGGCTCAGAAGTGAGAAGAATAAATGGAAACTGAGGAACTGTGGGAGGGTCTGATGGGAACCCAGAGTTCAAAGAAAAGAGTGGAGAAGGGTGAGATTGAGGTTGGCAGACTGCAGGGCAGGGAGGGCCCTGTAAAATCCAGAAATATTTTTCTTAGAATAAAAAGTAGAAAAAAACATTAAAAATGATATAGAATTTCAAAACAAGGTGATAAAACTCAACAATGGCTCTTATATTGCATATTATTATCTTCAGAGCAGTTGTTCAGATTACCAGATATAGACACACAAAACTGTTTTTAAAAAATTAAGCATTAACTGCTCCTTTCAATAAACCAAAGTTCAGCATCATTGATCATTCAAGAAATGCAGGGGCCGGGGAGATGGCTCAGTGGAATAAGCACTTCCCTGGCAAGCGCAAGGGCCTGAGTTCAGTCCCGGTTCCGGAAAAAAACAAAACAAAACAAAAGAAATGCAAATTAAAACAACACTCCAGAAAGAAGGGCTGTCATCAAGAAATCAGACAGTAATAGACACCTGAGAGGCTGTAGGGAAAAAGGAGCCTTTCTCTACTGTTTGTAGGAGTGCAGACTGGTACAACCACCACAGAAATCAGTGTGAAGATTCCTCACAAAACTAGGTTTAGCAATCCATTTGACCCAGTTCATCCCCTTCAAGGTATTTTTCCAGGAGAATTGAAAACATCTTCACACAGTGATATATGCGCACGAGCGCGCGCGCACACACAC
>NW_004524674.1:2534139-2541940 GCF_000260255.1 Octodon degus | reverse complement strand
ATATATATATACAAGCTAGATAAAGATTACCTTTTAATTTCAGGATTTGACTATTTCTACAAGCAATGGAGAGCTTTTGTATGTAAGAGGGATGGGTTTGTGATTTTTGTTTTAGTCAGCTTAACACATTGTGCAGGATTGGAAGAGAGGGAAGAAGTGAGAGCAAAAGGAGCAATAAATAGATACTGTAATCACTCTGAAAAGATAATCACTTAGTAGGATGGGACAGAAAGGAGGGTATGGATTAAGAAGAGATTCTTTAGAACTACCCCAGCCTCTGGAATAGCAACCCATTGAATCTCAGTTTCAATATTCTTCATGTGGTGTGTTAGTCAAGGTTTACTAGAGAAACAGACATAGCACAAGATGTACAAACATATGAGAAATTACAAAATTGGCTTATGATGGTTAGCCACAGAGTAGGTAAAGAAAGGCACAAAAGGTTTCTGAACTCTGGAGGCCAAAGATTCAGTATAACATCTGGAGCTCACTGCAGTGTTTCATGCAAGTCCATATCAGGAGGCTGATGGGTCTGGAAGGCTGAAGAGTCCAAGGGAAAAGCCAAAGAGTCTTCACTAGAAGCCAGGAGCTGATGTGCAAGCTGATAGCAGAGACTGGAGCTCTTCCAAAGAAAAGAAGCCAGTCAGCCCTTCCTCACTTCTCTTTCACACTATCCAGGTGGTGAGTTGCCCTAGGGTGGGTCCTCTATACCCTAAGGGATAGACAGCCACCTTAGGGTAGGTCCTCTAAACTCGAGAATGTGGAATTGCTGCTTCCACCTAGCAAAAATTCTGAGCTATTCAAGTTGACACAATCAGCCAACCATTACACACCATTACAGAGTAACACTTCTCTGAGTTTATTTTTTGTGACAGCATCAATGTTGTTATTGATCACACACTAAGTGCTGGCTGACCAGTGGAGGATGGGAAGAAATGAGGCAAATCTTTTTAAGGACTTGGTTAAGCATCTCATAGAATCCCCTAGACAACAGAGTTAGTAGTTTTATGGGATTGAAGGAGTTTGGATTCAGAGTTCCTGCTTGAAATCGAACTTCCAAAGGAGGATTCCTATTTCGTGTCAGTCTGTAACATGAACAGAAAACCAATATGTAGCTTCTCAAACCACCAAAATTCTCAGGTTGTCGATTATAGAAACTGGTCTTACTCACAAGCCCTACCATAAACCAGTTAGGGTCACAATTTTTCTAGCACATCCATAGGAATCCAATGATTTTTAATTCTCTGATCTTCCGGGCAAGAATGAACAGGTGAAAAAGGAATTGTTGGGCGTCTGTGAGGCAGAGAAGGAAGCACAGGTAAGCACATGGATACAAAATTATATATGTTCACAGTTGTGTGAGACTTTCATTAACCAAGAGACCAATACAAGCCCAGAAGGGCACTTGGTGAGAGTTGAAATTTTCTTAGTGACATGACTATGCTAATATTTCATTAAATCCTACAAAATATATATTATCATGCCTTTTCTTTTTATAGTTTAGAAAAGAGATGCTTTGAGAGGACAAGTAAGTTTCCTGAGAACACATATACTTTGAATCCAAGCAGACCGACTCAGGATTTTATCCTCTGCCACAAAAACAAGGACAGAAAGACAGGCATTTGGACACACACGCACATACATGCACAAAACAGAATCGTGGGTTGTCCTTGTCCCCAGCATGAATCCCATCCCAAAGATGGCCTGATTGCAGTGGTGACAAGAACAGAACATTACTTTTAACAAAGACCTAAGGTAATGAAATTCTCAGCTGGCTCAGGACATTTTGTTTTTCTCTAGATAACTTCCTGATGCTATCATCTTACGCATACTCAGCTTATTCTACTTGCTCCGTCTCTGTCTGGCCCATAAAGGAGGCTGTGCTGGTTTGTTTGATATTCCTTAGATACAAATGATCATTGCCTGAATAATAAATAGGGTACACCCTTCAAAGGATTTTATGATTCCCCTCTTGTTCTAGGATGTCAATGTTTTCTTTCCCCAGCAGGTCCCTTTTCTCTGTTGTAAGTTTTCCCTTGCAAATGGGGTGTCTGCAGAGCACCTGGACTACTTTTTCAGAGCCTGGACTGCAGATCTCACTTGGACTCTGACCTCTGTAGTGCTGTGTCCCAGAATGGAGATAATATTAGTAGTGAGAACCTCTGTCTTGACATATTTGTGGGGATGCAGGAATTGCTCATAACATAAAAGTTGCAAGTTGTACATGACCTTAAAGGTTTTCTCTACCAAACTTCTAGCTGCTATTGCTCCAAAACTAAGAGGTGAATTTAGCCCTTTTGTTGTGTTTGCAGATTTCTGGGTCAGGGCTTTACACAAGGGAGTGTTGCATTCATGCCCGAGGAAATGTGGGCCTTAGCCAGGAGGACGTGAAGACTGCTGGTAAGGAGGGGCTTGTCACTTGATGGAGTTGGGCTAGAATCATCTGGAGATGTCTTTCACAAATGCCTGATAGTTGATGCTGGCTATCAGCTGAGCCACTGGTCTCTCTGCTCAGGCTGGTTTGAGATGGAGCACAGTATGGTGACTGTGTTCCAACCATAAGCATCTGTGGAGAGCAAGGCAGAATGTGTGGAGCTTTGTGATGAAGTCTGGTGTGTGTTTGTGTGTGTGTGTGTGTGTGTGTGTGTGTGTCTGTGTGTGTGAAGGGGGATTTTACAGTTTTACTTCCATCATGTTCCATTGTTCAAGGCAGTCACAAAGGTCTGCTAAGCTTCAAAAAGGATATTGACCCTCCATTCAATGGGGATATAGGCTACAAAAGGGTGTGAAACAGCAGATATTTTTGCAATACTCTTTGAAAAACACTATTCATCATAACATTTCCCTTGTGAATGTCTCCCTTATACCTGTGCAAGGTAACACAGCCTTTACCCTCTTAGACTCTGTGGGTTGGGAAGTCATTGCTAGTACTAGTTAGCACTCATCGACTGTAAATAACGAAAGCCAATTGTGGCTAAGTGATGCAAAACAAAATGTCCTGGTCCAAAGAGGAGCACATTGAGTGGTTGAAGGGAAAACTGAAATTCAGGCTTGGCCAAAGAAGGATCAGAACAGTATCAGATAGGGTTTTATTCAGTTATAGACTGAATAGAAACTTCCAACCCATTTCTTAATCTTTCAGCAACTTTGCTTAAAACCTGAATTATGGGCAGAGAAGATCTGAGTGGCTTTATGCCAATAGTTTTGTCACTTACTACCTGTTTGACTCAGGGCAAGTTATTTAACTGCTTTATGACTGAGTTTTCTCATCTGTAAAATGGAGAAATTAATAGTAGCTACTTTATAGGTTATATGAGAATTAAATAAGATGAAACATACAAGAGCTTAGCTCAAAGTCCAGCATGTGATACATCCTCAGCAAATCCTACTGTTATTGGAGTAAGTACTTGTATTTAATTGACTTACTGTGTATGTGGGTGTAGTTCAGTGTCTAGCACAGAGTTGATGTGCAGTAAACAGCAATGAATGAATGAATGACCCAAAAAATCAATGAACAGTTTCTACTGTAACACATGAAATTAAGTTCTTTGAAGCCATCCATCTCTAGACACTTAACTAAACCCATGCAGGAGAAAATGCTCTGTGAGAAGCTCAGTGTATTTAATGACTGGAGGCTCCCCTCCTTCGTGATTGTTTTCTGTCTGCTGAAAAATAATCCTTGGTATTGTTTCTCACTCACACCTTCAGAAATGCTGCAAACAGTAAACAAAGGACTCTACTCTGTGGAGGTAGATAAAATGCCAACAAGATTGCTTTCCACATCAATTCTCATGTCATATTTGATTAATTTTGTATCTAGCTTCATTACATCTCATCCCTCATTTCAAAGGTGTCCTTCTACGGGACACTGGAGGAGGAGGTGGAGAGGAGAGACCAAGCAAGGGACACACTGATGTAAAGAATTCATGAGTGTCCCCCAAAAAGTATCAGTGGACATTTAACACTGTCAGAGCCCCATGGCTGGGACACTGTGACTTGAACTGGCTCAAGAGGTACAGTGGCCCGGCCACTGTGACACAGCCACTTTCCACACTATTAACCAGCAGAGTGACTGGCAAATGCTGACCCACTTTGCAGTGATACCAAGCTGGTGTCAGTTACTTGAGTGGACAGAATCTGGCCGGAGGGCACCTGTCTTCAGGCTGGCCATCTGGGGCTCTGTGATCTCGATGTGGGTTACTATGCAGCTGAAGGTGGTGAATCCAGCTCCCTGGGCAAGAGCTGCTTCTATGGGTCAGAACAAGACTGAACTTTGTCTGGCACATCTGAGTTCTGTGTCCTTCCTCACCAGGCTGATGCCATTCTCCACTTGTTCCTCCCTCTCTACTCACACCCCACCTTACCTTGGAACTCTGGAGATTTATCTAGCTTCATTTAATAGTTCTTTATCAAATAGCACAGATGCAGGGCTATTGTTTGTGTTGTTCTGTTTGCCCAACTCCGACTTCACTTGCAGATCTCTCTCTCTCTCTCTCTCTCTCTCTCTCTCTCTCTCTCTCTCTCTCTCTCTGAGACACAGTGGTGCTGGATTAGCTCAGACCCTCCTCACTTCTGCAGTTATGGGTGGGAGTCCTGTTCTCTCAGTAGGGTATGGGGGAGGAGAAAGTAGAATAAAGGCATTGTACACATGAACAAAGACTGTGCCAATTACAGCAGCTTGCATTCTCAGGCTTCAAACTCAGAAAAATCCACTGCAGTTTCAGGGAGAACCTAATGAGGTTTTCAGAGCTGTGCCTTATTTCCTTTTAGCTCGTAGAGGTTATTGTGTTTTGCAGGAAAATTAACTGACAATTAAATTTCTGAAAAAGTGTTTGAAACTCCTACAAGCTGTGCCTCGTTGTTTTGCAAGATTGGGTACACAATGTAATAATTCCATCTGCAAATTAATTTCCTCTCACAGTTTCTGTTGTAACTGCAATGTCATTTATTTAGTCATTCAATCATCCTTTTATTCAACACACAGAGCTATGTATCCAATGTGAACTGGACAGTTTGGGAAAGGAAACACATAATCTCTGCTTAGACTAGCTCCTTGTGTAGAAAGACAGTGGGATTTTCTCATAAATCAAGGTCACATGTGGTAGAATATGATTGTTCCATTACAAGGAACTGGATGGTGCTTTGGACTTCTAAAGAGCAAGAGATAGTCCTGACTGTGTCTCAATGGGGAAAAATAGAAAGCTTAAAGTGATAGGGACTAATGTGTATCAAGTACCTGCTACATGCCAGACAATGATGGATATTTGTATCTAGAATATCACTGAACCCTAAGATCAGTCCTACAATGTAGAACTCTTATTTATTAACATATGCAGAAACTAAGGCTCAGACTGCTTGAGTGACTTGCTTGAGGTCAAGTAGGCAGTACAACTCCATACTGAAACTTAGAACAGTCCCTTGAGAACATTTCCCACTAAGGATGCTAGGTTTCCCTGGTTTATGAGCATCTTATCCTCCTCCTCCTCCTCCTCCTCCTCCTCCTCCTCTTCCTCCTCCTCCTTCTTTTCCTCCTCTTCCTCCTTCTCATTTTTCTCCTGATGCTCTTCCTCTCTCTCCTCCTTCCTCCTTTTGAGCTGAGAATCAAACCCAGTTCCTCAAACATGCTAGACGAACATTTTACTGCCATGTTGCAAGCAGTTTAAGCTGGAAATTGATTATATAAGGGAAGGTAGGACAAGGCCTTAGTACCTAAAGCAGTCTCAGGACTGAGAGAAGCATCCTGCCTGGTCAGTG
The DNA here is from genome assembly GCF_000260255.1 of Octodon degus. Taxonomy (NCBI): domain Eukaryota; kingdom Metazoa; phylum Chordata; class Mammalia; order Rodentia; family Octodontidae; genus Octodon; species Octodon degus. The sequence continues at coordinate 2,536,186 of NW_004524674.1, read as the reverse complement.
TCAACTATTAGCCACTAGATAACCTTGTGTCACATGATGCTAACTTTGCAAGAGCATAAATGAATGCCCCTACTGTTGTTCTTGGGTTCATTTGCCTAGTTGGGCAAATGACCCAGCTCTTGTCTTCTCTTCTATCTTCCCCATTCCTGCCACTGTAGCTCTTGGGGTACTGAGAGACAAATGAGTTCTTACACTGCAAAACAATAAACTAGGTCTCAACATGGAAATTTCCACTTTTTTACTGTGTGATTTGTAATCTTCTCATTTCATATTAGCACAAATGAAGGAGTTGCAGATGGCCTGAAGGCAGCTATCTGAGGACTGACTTGACATTAAATGGCCTCTGGAGTAGGAAGTAACTGGGACTGGAGAAATGCTATCATTTCTTGGCCTTGTGTATCTATATTTTTCATTTAATCCTCATATACATATTCTTTGTGAGATAATTATTATTATTTGTATTTTTGACTAAGGAAATGGTAACTAAAAGAAATTAAATGACTTACTAAGGTCACATGGTGAGGGGCTACAGTAAAATCTCAAGTCTTCCTGTCAGTGTTCTGTCATTGTGCTAAAACATTTGGAATAATCTACTTGAAAGACATAAAAGTTTTCTTTGACTCATAATTTCAGAAATTTTAGAAAATCTATCCCATAATGGTTGGTTCCATTGATTTCAGGCCACAAGTGGGAAGTATGGGAAAGCAAAGCTAATCAGTTCATGGTGACTGGGGAGCAAAGGGGAGGAAAGGACCAGGGTTGGAATAAAATGGCAAGTTACATTGAATGATTTTTATTTTATTTATCTATTTTATTTTTTTGTGGTATGGGGGATTGAACTTGGAACCTTGTGCCAGAGCTTATGCCCCAGAGCTGTATGCCCTGCCTTGATACTTATTCATTCATTCATTCATTCATTCATTCATTCATTCCTTTATTTGGTACAGGGTTTCATTACCAGTGATCCTGCTGTTTGAGCCTCCCCAGTGCTAGTTTTACAGGTGCATGCCATTGCGCCTGGTTTATGTGGCCAGCATGGCAGTACTGGGGATCAAAGCTGGGTCCTTGTGCTTGCCAGGCTGGTGTTTATGCCACTGAGCTATCACTCCAGCCCCCTTTATTGATTTCTAATACTAAATCAGCTTTGCATTCATAAGAAAAACTTCACTTGGTCAGGAAGTCTATTTTTTCATAATATATTGTTATATTCAGTTTTGTCAAAACTTTTTTTTCAGGGGACTGGGGAGATAGCTCAGTAGAATAAGCACTTTCCTGGCAAGCGCAAGGGCCTGAGTTCAATCCCTGGTTCCACCAAAAACAACAATAACAAAAAAACCCCAACTTTTTTTCCAGAAAATTCTTATCTGTGTTCTTGAGGGATATTGCTCTGTAGATTGTGTGTGTGTGTGTGTGTGTGTGTGTGTGTGTGTGTGTGTGTGTATGGTTCTGCTTGAGTGGTACATCAAAATTTTGTCATATTTTCATTTTCATTCAGTTAAAATAATATTGCTTTTTATTTCTTCTTTGACATTTGAGCTTCTTTCAGAAGTGTGTTATTCACTTTCTAAATGTTTGAGAATTTTTGTAGATGTCTTTTTTGTTATTGATTTATAATTTAGTTCCACAGAGATCAGAAAGAGAGACATCTGAAGGAGGATAGGACCCAGTCACCAAGCTTTTATTTGGAGAAATGAAAGAGAAAGGAGAAAGACAGGGTGTTCTCTTAATGGGGAGCAAAGAAAGATGGAAAGGAGAAGGTATGGATTTTTCTTTGGATTGCTAGGCTCCCATGCCCAGGGGCATCTGGAAGGAGTTGTCTAGGAGATAAAGAAGCATAGTTCTGGAGCTCAATGAGAAGCCCAGGTAGGGTTAGGATGCCACCCGTGTCTGGGTGATATTGGTTTCCATAGTATGGCCTAAGCCTCTTAGGAACAGGTGGATAAGGCAATAAAGTCTGGCTAAGGATCCAGTCAGGACCAGGGTCATAGAATCAGGGTTAAGACCTGAAAGTCAGGACAAGGTATCTCTGGTATCTCTTCTTCTTCTT
>NW_004524674.1:2533396-2534004 GCF_000260255.1 Octodon degus | reverse complement strand
TTCTTCTTTCTTCTTTCTTCTTTCTTCTTCCTCTTCTTTTCTTGACTCACAGACTAAGGAATCTCTTCTTTATATTTAATCTTAGAAGCTCGGATGAAAAACTGACTAGGTGATCCATGAAACAGGCCATCATCCTGTGAAGCAGGATGTACACCACACTGCAGGAGAGACAGCAAGTAACATGAAAATAATCAGACTACTATGATGGGTAATGTAAATATTTCTCAATGGCTCATATGCTGCAATCTTGGTTGTCAACTTGTGATTCTACTGGGAGATGGTGGAGCCTTTAGGAGTGGGGTCCAATGGGAGGAAATCACATCACAGTGAGAGGGGGACTCATCCTGGGAGGGAACATGGGAACACTGGCTTCTTCCTGTTTCTCTGCTTCCCTACCATGTGTTGTATAGCTGTGCCCCATCATATACTCCTGCCATAGTGTTCTCCCTCACCACAGGCCCCAGGTACAGGAAGCCAACCACCTATGCCCAGAAATTCTACTTATTTGCAGTCAACATCATGAGTTTGTAGAAAATTTGGAATTAATTTTCAAAAAAAGCACTAGAATAAGTAAATGAATTTATCAAGTTTGCGGGATACTAATCAGC
>NW_004524674.1:2524065-2532135 GCF_000260255.1 Octodon degus | reverse complement strand
GGGGCCAGGGAGATGGCTCAGTAGAATAAGTACATGCCTGACAAGCCCAAGGGCCTGAGTTCAATCCTGGTTCTGACAAAAAAAAAAAAAAAAAAAAAAAAAGATACTCCGGGAAAATGAAAGCATATGTCTATATAAATGTTCCCAGCAGTTCTACTTGTTACAGAAACAAACAAACAGAGAAACAAAAGAAAACTAGAGGCAACACCAATGATCAACAACACTGAATAAACAAATTGCAATGTATGTGTACAATGGAATACTCAAGAAATAAGGAATTAATTGTTGGTAGATGGATGCAACAACACAGACAAATCTCATGTTGAGCAAAATAAGACAGAAGAACATAATACCATATAACTATGCATATGAAATTGTAAGTAATGTAGGGTATTCCATAATAATGGAAAGAACACCCTTAGTTGTGTAGGGAGAGGTTTTAAGGAGTGGCAGGAGAGAGATTACAAAGAGACATGAAAACCTTTTGAGGTTATGGATTTCTTCACCACACCGATGGTGATAAGTTTCATAGGTGTTCACGTCTATCCATCAAATTATATATAGTCTTTCTGATTTACAGTGGTCAATTATGTCTCTGAGGACTCCTTTAAACTATGTAAATGGAATTTTTTATTCTGGTGAAATATACATAACAAAATCTGCCACTTTAACCATTTTCAAGTGTACAGGTGAGAGGCATAAAGTACACTCACACGGTTGTGCAAACATCACCACCATCCATCTGCATCTTTTCAAATGGAAACCCAGTCTGACAAAGAATTTTTAAGTAGTGATAGAAAGAAGAGGAGGAAGAGGAGAAAAAGTATGAGGCGTAGGGGTTAGATGCCAAAATAAAGCATTCCCAGGAAGCTTTATGAGGATTTATGCGGAATCTGGTGCATTGCCCCCAGGGGGATGACTGTACAGAAAGACTGGGACATGTGAGGAAGTGACTCTGAGACCACAGTATATGTCTTCTAAGGGAGCTCTGGTTTAAATTTTATGCTACCTTTGTTAAAAGGCATTTACGGTCTCCTAGAAAATAAAGTAAGTTTGGTCCAAATTCCCAGTTCACAGATCATGAAAGGCAATATCCTAGAGGATTCCTGAATACTTAATTCCCAACAGTCTCTTCCTGTCAACATCTGAAAGTACAGCCTCCTGCCATTTAGGTGCAAATCCCAGTCTCTGTTGGTTTCTACTAAGTGAAGGTCCCAACAGTGGAATTTTCTATGCAGAGAACTCACTGAAGATTTGGGGGTTAGGCCAGGCTCCCCAGAGCCTTCCACCATTTTGTTCTTTCTCTTCTGTTCTTGCCTCTTCTCCTTTTTGCTATCAACATCTCCTTCCCCAGCATCTTATAGTGTTGGCATAAAGATTATTTTACATGGAAGACATTTGATATTCAATGAATTTTGATAAAATTCTTAGAGCTTCCCATATTTGACTAAAAGCAGCAACTTTCTGGAAATGGCCTGTTGTACATTGCTTCTCCACAGGAGCTTTATGCCCTTGAAGAAGGTGGAAAGACTACTCAGCCTGGCATGGACAAACATCATCATGCATTCTCTTACCTCTTATTTATTCTTTTAAGTAATCCACTTATTTTCCCCAAGGAAATCTTTTTGTTTTCCTGTGAGCCTTTTCTGACCATCTCCTTTCCCTTAAATTAGGCATAGCAACTGCAACTCCCAAATATCCTTTTCAGTGGCTTATCACTGAACACTGACATATGTCTAAACCTCACATGCATTAATAGACTCTTTCTTTAAACTACTTTCCTTTATTTGTACATAGAATCAGTGGGGAGATTGTGTGTGTGTGTGTGTGTGTGTGTGCGTGTGTGTGTGTGTGTTGATTTAGATATTTATGAAAGGCAATTTATTAGATCAACTTACAGGATGAGAAGCTGAATAATGGCTGTCTGCATGTTGGTGAGCCAGAGGATGTGGTAACTGCTCCATAAAAGAAGCTGAAAGCTTCAGAACAAGAGGGATCAAGGATGCAGCACCAGTTCAAAACTGAAGGCCTACAAGCTGCCTGGAGAGTCACAGGTATGAGTCCATAGAGAAAGGAAAAAGCTGAAGGCTGACATTCATAGGATGATGGAAGTAGCAAAAGGTGCCCCCACTCAAGCAGAATGAAGCTTTTAAACCAGAACAACTCCATAATTTCTCCTCCTCTCTGTTCCTTCTGGGTTGCAAGCCTACTGATAGTGCCATCCATAACCAGGGTGGTTCCTTTCCCCTCAGTTCGCTGGCCTATATGCAGATCATCTTTGGAAATACCTCAACACACCAACTGGCACACCTAAAAGTGCATTTTACTAGTCTCCTAGGTATTTTTTACCTGGTAAAGTGGACAATCAAGATTGCTTGTCAAATCCCCTCATATTTCTGTCTCCACAGTCTTAGCTTTTATCCCAGGTAGGATTTTCCAGGAATTACCCAAAAATATGTTTCCTGAGCCTACAAAGCCATGTTTGTACTAGTTGCAGAAATGAGAAAAATTTCTTCTTTTGGCCACATAGACATATAAAAGCCATACTGCTTGCTTCTTTGAGAGATAGGCCTAGATAAAGCCGTATTATTCAAAGGAGTATTTATGTTTTTAAGCCAACAACCATCCATAGTCTCTCTTAAGTCTGTGGCTTATGGAAAACAATTAGCCTAGGTAAAGCTATTGCTTAGGGAGGACACAGGAGGAAAACTGCAAAGCTTTTGTCAAAACATTTGGCCACCAAATATTCCTGTTTGCTTACAGAAACAATGTATGAATTCCACAGTATAGTCTTTTCTGTTTTATGATCAAATAACAGATTCTATTTATTTGTATGAGCAGCTTCGGAATATGGAATTTTCAGAAGTAACCTGCTACAATGTATATCTATATGTTCCTCCAAAGCTTTATACCTTGATAGGTGGGGCTTTTCAAAGGTGGCTCGATCTAGAGTATGTGATGCTGGGATCAAGGATGCCATGTTGCGACTGATGCATGGTGTGATGCTAGGATTAAGGCTGTCCCACCCTGGATGTGACTGCTTCCTGCCCAAAGGGTGGGTAGACTGGATAGGATATAATGGATAGAAAGAGGGTCATTACTGGTTTCGCGCTGCTTCCTTCTTTGCTACCTTGCTGCTTTGCTGCTGTTCTGTCTTCTGCCCACCACAATCTCTTTCTCCTTTGCAATCTGCCTCTGCCATGCTACTGTGCCTTGGAGTCAACCAACTATGAATTGAAGCCTCTGTAAACTGTGAACTAAATAAACCTTTCCTCTTTTTGAGTGTTGGGTATTTTGTCTCAACCACAAGAAAAATAACTAAGACATAACAAGGTAACAAGTTCAAAATGGCAGATAATATACATGTGACTACCTCTTCTTCCTTCCAATCTTTTGAGAGGTGACTGAAATAATTACTGGAAGAAACTTCCATAATCAGGCTGAGAAGAAAAAAGAAATACTGTTGATGGACAGGAATTATGGAAAGCTGATTAGATTGAGCAAGGAAACTTCAGTTTTAAAAAAACACAATGTAGAAGAAGGTTGCTAAAGGAAATGATAGAGAAGAATTGAGAGAATGAAGACAGGACAATATTAAAAATAAAGGTAAAAACAAACCATTTCAGGAGAAGGAAACCATGAGTCCTGAGACAGAAGAGTCTACTTAATATCTGCAACACGACCATTAGATACATAATGGGGAGATTTTATAATAATAAGGATCAAGACTATTCCTAAAAGCTTCTGAAGAATATAAAACAACCAGTAATTATTTAAGGACAGAGATCCAAATCAAGCAGCTCTGTCCTTGTATCAACATCCAGGACAGTGATACAGTGGAACAGCTTCTTCACAGCTAAAAGAAAATACCTTTTGAACGTACAGTCTACGTATTAGAAACTTGAGACCTTCTATCCAAGAGTAAAGTGGAATAAATATTTTTAAAATAGACAAGAAGACCAGGTATAGTGGTGCAAGCCTGTAATCCTAGGACTGGGGAGACTGAAAACAAGAGGATGACTATGAGTCCAAGCTGTACAGTGAGACCCTGTACCAAATACATTGATTTTTTTTAAAATAAATAGACAAGGAACTATATTACTGATCTATTCACTAGAGCATGGCATCTATGTTTTAGGACTTGTTAAAACTGTAGATGACTCTCAGCCCCAGGATAAGCATTATTTTCATTCTTGAGCAACAAAAACAGATGGAAGTTTTGAAAAAAGAGATAGAAATCAATCTTTCATGTTTTTGATCTTCTTACAAAGTGTGAGATTCTTCATATATTGATAAATGTCCTTTATTAGACAAAAATTTGTAAATATTTTCTTTCAGTTTGAAGGTTGTCTTTATTCTCTTGACTGTTATTCAAAGGACAGATAGTTTCATTTTGATGAATTCCAATAAATTATTTTCTTGATTGCTTTTGAGTTGTACCTAAGGAATATTTATGTATCCCAAGGTCACACTGTTGTCCTGTTTTCCTGTGTAGGTTTTATAGTTTCAGGTTTTATATTTAGGTATATGTTGGAGTTTGAGTTCATCTCCTTACACAGTGCAGGGTATCAATAGAAGTTCAAGTTTTGCATATGGTTATCTAACTGCCGTACCACCACAGGTAGAAAGATTGTATAATCTGCACTATTAAGTAATAATCAGATATCGTCTAGATTGTTTTTCATCTTTGATGGTAACATCATTGATTGGCCTCCAAATATCTGAATAGGTCTCAAGATGAAGGAAGAGCCTAAACCCAGTGTTGTATGTTACGTGTTGGTGCCTAAAGAAACAATGAGAAGACCTGATGAATGTAGTTCAGAGGTCTCACTGAGATTAGTCTCTCTCCAAGTGAGCCCAGAGCCTCAGAAGCATCTCACTTTTATTGAGGGGTAAAGGCAGACTAAGGAATGTGCATAATTACCTAAGTGAATACAAACTACTACCTCTATTAACTTCCACCATTTGCTTAACACTAGGCTCACCTAAATGCTCAAGCAAGGGATCAAAGGACAGGGCGCCTGCAGGAGAAGCTGCTGTCTGCTGCCTTGGGTCCCAGCTTGCCGGGAATTTGCAAATAGACAGCAACCCTTCTCAGGCTCAGTCCAGTGTCCCCTGCTCTCTTGGGACATCAGGCTTTTGTCTCAAATCTATATCTCTACAACCCAGGCTTGCTGGAGAAGACTAAGCGTTGCTTATAATATGGGAACAGTTCTCATGTCCCTTTTTATGACACAATGAAAGTGACAGTACTAGCACAGTGGTTTCATTCCTCACCTGAAACACAGAAGGGTACATATGTGTGTGTGAACTGAAAGAATTACTGAATATTGACAAGTACATTTTATGGGCCCAGGCAGATTCCTTATAAGAATTTTATAGATACTCTAAGATTCCTTATGTTTTTGCTAATTTTATTTGGTAGGCTTGCCATATCCTATTGGTCTTTTCTCATCCTTGCTTTAATGACAATAAATATAACTTATTAATTACATCTCTTCCAAGGAGAACAGAAAGTGATCACAATGTTCATGAATCCCTTGGGCTTCTAAAACTGAGGATTCCCCAAGTATCCCCGGGAACTGTTGAGAAAAATTCTAAAAGAGCAATATGGAAGTGTAAGAAGCAAAAGTAATCACCTAAGCTGTTCAATTAATCATTCTGCTAAATCTAAGAAGGCAATGTGGAATGTGGAGAAGGCAGAGGAAGGTAAAAGTACAATGGTTTTGTTCTTGTTTGGACAAAGGCTATCATACTAAATTGAGTTTAGAAAGTGCTAGAAAATGCAAGTTTAAGTAAATGTGCTAAAAAACTAGCAATAACTAATGGAAGAATAAATATGACATGCAAATTTAAAACTTAGAAAAAAAATGAGACAAAGCCAAGTTTGATCAAGCTAACTAAAAGCAGAAAGAGAAAGAAAACAAACCCCCCAAAATCAGGAGCAAAGTGTCTGTAAAATATAAAATCATTTGGCAGGAGTTAAGTTCAATAAATCACATCAATGAAATAAACTGACTTGTCAAAAGACTGAGATACTCATCCTCTAGGAAAAAAAAAAACACACACACCCCAATATCCAGATATATGCTGTTTACATGAGACATTCTTCAAACAAATTGACAAATGACTTGTAAAAAACAAAAACAAAAACAAATCAACAACTTACTCAACCACACCAAAACTAACATTAAGAACAATAGAATTTAAGGTGAAGAAAACATAATAAAGGGCAAATTAAGACCCTTTAGAAAAAAGAAGTGATTACCCAAGGACTAATCCCAATCAGGAACCATTGAGGCCATTCATTTGAAGTGTTAACTTAACTGGAAACCAAGGAAGGCACTACTGGGTGAGTCTGCGAGGGTATTTTGAGAGGTAGTGGTTAGGGGGATCTGAGGGACGGAGGGTGCACAAGATCTGTGTGTGAGTGAGCACCACCCAGTTAGCTGGAAGCCCCTGGAATGAAAGCAGGAAAGGAGAATGTGTCCCTTTGTCTCCCAGAGCTGGGCACATTCCTTTTCTCCTTCTCTTTGACTTCAGAACCTCGGGATCTCTTGTCTGTGCTTCAGTTCTCAGGCCTGTGGCCTGTGAGAGTCGCACCACTGACTTCCCTGGTTCTGACGACTTTATTTTTGTTTTTTAATTAATTTTATTGAGAAAAAAATTGCAATGTGACAGCTTCAAAACAGGTTGGTAGGAGAGTTACAACAACTAATACATTGTATATTGTTGTCTTTGTAGTAGTCATTCATAGCACAAGATGCAGACATGATATCCTGTCCAAACACTTAGTGCAAATCTTTCTTCTTATTGGATTAAGAGAAAGTAGCTGTATATCTATCCTAACTGTTTTGTATATACAGACACAAAATGGTCCTTCATTTATATCACCTTTTTTTGTTCAGTTTTGTCAGAGATGGGTATTCCATTGCCATCCAAATATTGTAGGTGCCTGAATACATCAAAATATTCCAATATAGTTCAGTACTCCACAGTAGTAGTGGGTTTTCCACAGGACTGGCAATGTCCGAATCTGATGACTTGAGCCTTCGTTTCTGAGGACTTTGGACTCAGCCTAGCTACTAGCATCCCAGAGTTTCCAGCTTGCAGATGGATTGTTGTGGACAGTCTCTGTCTTCATAATTGGCTGAGTGAATTCCCCTAATTAATCTCTTCTCTTATATGTATATATGTTTCATATTGGTTCTTTCTAGAGAAGCCTAACATGACTGTCATGTGCATAGGTATAAAGAAAAGACCAAGAGAAAGATAGAGTAAAACACAAAATTGTACAATCCTATCTATATAAAGCTAAAACAGAAATAAAAGTAAAAGTGGACAAAATTTTATACTTTTATAAACTATTACTTCAAAAAGATTTTAAAAATTAGAAAAATAACCCATTTGAATACAAATTTGATTTTGTAGTTTTATGAACAATTTAGAACATAGTTTTCAATCATGTCACTTGTTATTGTTTTGGATTAAAAATCAAGTTGAGTCACAACTGAAATTATAATATATTCCAAGAGGCAGAAATCAACCAATAATACATGCAAAATGCAACAAAATTAGACATTAAGAGCCAAAAGATTACTGAAGGATCTTACCCACTTGAAAGTTTTAGAAAACCACTTATCAACATAAACATTTTAAACTGTCCTTGAGTTAAAGAAGAAATTATAATGGAAATTAAAATACCTTTCTATTTTCATAAAAAGAATAATACAGAACAAAATCTGTGAGTTATAGACAAAGATGATATTGTGAACAAAATCTGTAACCATAAATGTTTTTCTAGGAATAAAAGAGAACTTACTATCAACTTAATCTTTTAACTGAAGGAGGTAAGAAAAGTACAAAATAAAACTCCATCTCAAATTTAAAATTTCTTTAACTCAGCAAGATATTCTAAAAGAGTCCAGTACACACCTATAATATTCAATAACGGAACTTAGAAAAAATGGGGTATACCTATGAATGTCCGTTTTGTATCTGTGTATTCAAAGTGGTTGGGATAGATATATAGTTGCATTCTCTTAATGAATAGAATGATTTGTTCTAATG
>NW_004524674.1:2516527-2523370 GCF_000260255.1 Octodon degus | reverse complement strand
ATATATCTTCTCTCTCATTGATGGGACAAATACCCGACACTCAAAATGAAGGAAAGAAAGATTTATTTAGCTTACAGTTACTGGAGGTTTCATAGTTTAAAATAGCCTGAATTATGTAGCAAGACCTCGGAGCCTTAATCGCAGGCGGCCTCAGTTGCAGACACCACCACCCTGCTCTACAGGGTCTGGAGGAGAGGCTGGTGCGCCACTCTGTCCAGGATGACTTGCTCCACACCTGAGACAGACGGCAGCCTGGGGTGGGGGGGCCAGCACTTGCTGTCAGTTCAGCAGTTCGTGCCTCTCTGGCCCCGCCTCTCGAGCTCTGCCCTGGTCCTCTGGCCCCTCCCCTCAAGCCACTCACTGCTTCTCCAGCTGTGTCTGCCGCATGACCTACATGAGGCTTTGGGGGAGTAACTAAAAGCAAACCATATATATATATATATGGTTATATGAAGTATAATTAAATAAAAAACCTGCATGTCTGGTTAATAACAATAAATGCTTGTCTTCACAGGCACCTACAAATAGGTAAGTTGAAGTAATATTAGCAATCACTGCATTTTATTTATCAAGTTCCCACAACCACAAGTGTCATCAGCTATCCATCCGTTTCTATTCAGCTGTGTGTGGTGGACATAGGAGGAAGACTTAGAGTATGGTGTCCTCTTCTGAAGATTTTTTTTGTGACCTACACAGTCTGCCCCTGAGCATTGTGTCTTTTATTGCTAAAATTACATAATAATGTTAAAATTTTACAATCTTGTGAGGTCACACATTACTAGTTTTAGCCAGTGAGTTTATTCCAGGTAAAAACAGCAAAGAACAGTCTCCTTTTGAATCTATGAAATGAGACAAAACAGTACATCTCTCCCTCTCTTCTCCTTTTCTCCTTCCCTTATGGTTATTGTTCTACCTGTATAATGATACAGTTCCCCAGAAGCCTCATGTAGGTCATGGGGCAGATGCCTTGCATACCTACAGGTCTATCTGTCTCTAGTCAATGTCCTTCACAAAGTTATTTGGTTGATGACCTTGACCAGGCATGGCTCTCAAGTCTACTTACTAGGATGTGCCCACAAACCTCGTAAAACTTGATAAATAAATCTTAAAGCCATTTAAAATACTGGGAAAAAGGAGGTGCAGAAGTGATACTCTCAATCCTGCCTCTACTACAGCCTTACTTTCTTTGTGGGTGAGTTGATAGTCTTACTATTGCCCATGCTGCCATTTCTCAAATACAGCTTATAGCCTCCTCAGTCTGAGACACAAGAGTAGTTGGGGTTTTCAACCTTGTGAAAATCCAAGTAATGGCATTTTCAGTTCATGTAGCTTCCAGGCCACAGGCAGAGAGTGCCTTCTTTAGCAATAAGACATTTTCTTCTATTTCTGCATGTGAAGCAAATTCATGACTGCTACAGACTTTGATGAAAGTGACAAAAAGGAATCAGCTTATTCTTTTTTAAAAAAATTTCCTTTCATACTATTGTCTTATGTAACATGAGGTCTGCTTTTCACAGTGAGAGGCTGACCAAGGGTTTTCCATTGTATAATAAGGGTCACCAGATTTTAGCTTGTAGGATCTGAGACCTAAATAGTTACCACCTCACTTTCTATCTTTACTCATTTCCATATTTTCAGTTCTTCTTTTGGAACACCACGTTTCTGTCGCTAAAATCTGCATTAGTTGGGATTAGACTAGCGCAACATATTGAAAACCCAATGCGTGACTTATCCCACATCCAGTATTATTTTTTATAAATGGATGGAATATATTCAGTTGGCACACCAGCCCATGAATATCAGGAACCCAGTCTTCTATGTTTTTGCTTTATCATCCTAAGTGAGTGGTTTTCTTTCTTATGGTCTGCTCAGAGTCCAAGATTCAGCTATCAAAGGGTATCCAGGCAAGAAGGGTGACAAAGGAGGACAAACATACAACTTGTGGTAGTCGATTGTCTTTAAAATGTCTTGCCCAGACCACCCACTGAAAAGTGTCATTATCCTCCAGTAATCCACTCTGATGCAGAAAGAACTCCAAGCTGTGATGAACGAAAATTGCACACATACACACACACAAACACAGACACACACACACATGTGCGTGCTTGTGCACACACACATGTACACATGCATGCTGTGAGGTTCTGAAGTACAGTCACTAAATTAGAACAGTGGTGCCTTGGTGAAAGAACCTGGAATAAAAAGTGGGGCTCAAAGGAAGTTTGATTTACTTTATCTGTAATGCTTGCAAATTTTATTTGTACAGAGACAATTATTTTCATCTGCTGTATTAGGAAGACAACAAAGGGATGTAGAAAAGTCTCCAGTATCTTGTTGACCCTGAGAGTATAAACTAGTGAATGCTAGGAGAGGCCAGAGTCAGCAGACCTAGCTTTGCTGCCCCCCACCCCAGCAGCCACTCAAGTTCTCTAAGGTTCTCCACATCACAGACACTGGGAAGACCATGAAAGCAATTTATGGAACAAATGCTTTGTAAATTTTATTGGTGTATACAGATAATGACACATAATTTATGACATCCATTTCAATTACATTGCATGTTTTATTATATATTTATATTACCATGTGACACTATATATTTATAATGTGCATCACTTTGTGTGATATTTCTTTTTAAATTTATTTCCTTTTTATTTTTTAATTTTTAATAATTTTATTAAGAAACAAATAACAATGAGACAGTTTCAAAACTGATTAGTAGGACAGTTGCAATAATTAATACATTGCATATTGTCTTCTTAGTGGTTATTCATAGTACAATATGCAGATATGATATCCTGTCCACAAACACTGCTAGAACAAATCTTGCTATTCATTAAATTAAGAGAAAGTAGCTGTATATCTATCCTAACTATTTTGAATATATAATGGTCCTTCGTTTCTTTTTTTTTTTTTTTTGGACCTTCATTTGTATCCCTTTTTTTTTTTTTGCTTAGTTTTGCCAGACAAGGGTATTCTATTGTCATTTAAATATTTCTTATCAAACCTGGAGTGAAGGCAGATATGTCCTACCTACTGAGTGCAGAAGATAAGGAATTATTAATTTAATACATGGAAAAGTACCTAGTGATTGATATTGAAAAGCTCACACTCAAAACAAGTTGAGTTTCTAATGCAGGTCCTCTGATCTGAAGGCCTAAATTCTTTCCACTTGAGTTTTTAAAACTTTAAACATAGCCCCATCCTCTTTTCAGTCTCATAATATTAAACATATTCAGTAGCTTTTTTCTTTTAATTTTCAACACTGTAATTTGTTAGATTGCCAGTACTTTCTCTTCTATTTAGTAAAACACAAAACTATTGATTGAATAGTTAATAGGACCAACCCGAGTTTTGAAACAAGATAGGCTGACTAGTCATTCTATGGAATTGGCATGCTATATGGGAAAATGTGAACTTTTGTTTAAAAGGTTGAATGAATACTTTGTGTTGAACACAATGATTATTTCTATCAAGTTTATATTTTAAAAATTGTATGGAGACAATATGGATCTTACAAGCCTGTAGGCTATAATATAAATGGAAGATTGGGGTCTGAATCCATGGTTGGTACATGGAAACTATTAAAGTTTGTAGAATAAAGAGGAACCTGGCAGAGCTTATTAAAACAGACATCAGCCTGAGTCCAAGCTCGGGCCTTGGCACTAAATATGAAGGTGCGGCCCTGGTACCAAGGATCTTCCATGTTGAAATTTATTAATCAATATTTACTCAACTTTTAAAATTGCTATTATCTCACCCTTATTATTCACACCAGAGCTATGGAGTCAATTAAGTGCATCTTCAATTATTCAAAGCCTCTCCTACAGAATTATTAGACCTAAATATTGTGTTTTAATGAACTGTACTTAATTTCCACACCATCAAGTGCCTGTTATGTTACATCTTCCTCCCAGGGGTCTGAGACAGTCTGTCTGGCGCTGCAGGAGACACATGGTTTTAAATGTCATCCTCAAAGCCTCCTCCTGCTCCTATTCTCTTTTCTCACTAAACTGGGCTCAGTAATGGCCTTTTGTATTTACTGCATATGATTCTAGAAGATGAGAGTGAGAGAAGAGGGGCAGACATCACTGCTAGTTATCAAGCCAGGAGATCTTTACCTTAGGAAAGAAGGGATGGAAATCTGGAGATGATGAGACACAGCCTCCATGCTCTTAGGCTCGCTGAAAGGAAAGGAGAAAAATAACTGCACCCTTCATAGGGCTTCAGTCTCTAGACATTGGGATACAAACTCAGGAATGGAAAGAAAGTAAGAGGAAAAAGGGCCCAGTTCGGTCAGCACATTTTCATATAACTGAGCTCACCTTTCAGTTGCAGGCCTCCCAGGGAGAGCTGTGTGAGGCACTCATGAAAGGACACCAGTGTCCCTTTCTGCACTCAGCTCACATTCTTTGTTGGCTTGAGTGCCTGGTGGGGCCCATGGGACTTACTTGCTCTCAGGCAGTGGAGCTGCAGAGTTCACTGATGGCCCCTGGAGGCTGCCCTGTCTTTCTCTCAGGGTTTATCCTAGGTAAGGAGGTTCTAAGAAGCTATAATGTTAACCCAGAATTAGATATGGGTTCTTTTTGCCCAACTGTATTAGGGCCTCATAATACATGTAATGTCATGTATTGTTACTTTTAACATACTTTATTGTTTCTTTTCTATAACACTTATTCTCCAATATACTACTTGTCCAATTAATTGTATTTATTATCTGTCTCTGCATTACTAGAATATAAGCTCCATAGGGGGAGCTTTCTGGGTTTTGTTGCTGTTGTTGTACATTAATGAAACCTCAGTGTCTGCCATATAAATATTTGCTGGAAAATAGAAAGAATTAATGATTGCTTGCCTGTGCCCAATATCACTGCCATAAACCCCCACCAGTCACACTTCTGAGCCCCACTGACTGGACCAGGTTGAGTTAGATCACAGGCAGATAAATGAAACTTCAGAGGTTTATTACAGATAGGATTTGTAGTTAGCAATGGGAGTCAAATTTGCAAGGGTTCATCATCTAGAATATTGCTGGAAGGGCTGGCCAGATAGCTCAGCAGATTAAAGTGCCTGTTTAGGCAGACTCAGGGACCAGGGTTCAATCCCCAACATGCAGTGCAGGCTCCACCCCTTGGGTGCACTGAGGTGATTGAGACTGGGCATGGCGGTCTGTAATCCCAGTGCCTAGGAGGCTGAAAACAGGAAGATCACTATGAGTCCGATCTGTGTGGTGAGACCCTGTAGACCCTGTACTAAATACATTTTAAAAAAAGCTTGTTAGAATGTTGCTGGTCACTGTAGTACTACTATGGGTAACTCAGGGCTCACACACCACCTCCTTTGTGCTTGGCCCCAGAGGGAGTACATGTCATTTCTGATCACAGCCTGGGCCACAGAGTCGTGTGGGCACACAGGTCCTGCCTCCTGCGATGAGGGGCTGGATGGTATGGGGGAGTAGGTGGAAGATGGAGGGAGAGCGTTGTCCCTCCCACACCCACTCAAGCCCAGGCTTACAGAGTCATGTGCGGCATAACCATGTTTTGGTTAAAAATTGGCAGCACATGAGCCAGACGATTCTAAGGAACTAAAAGTTTCCTATGGCTTCTCCATCTCCTCACCACTGGAGTGCAAGACGTTGCTCATGCGTTTGAAGCAATGTTGCCAGTTGCATAAAAATGTAGTAATACAACTATACGCAGTCTTAATACTTGGTAATAATAATAAATGGCTATCCATCACGGAAATGTAGTTGCCACATTTATTTTTTATCCTTATTTTAGAGATTTCTCCTACTTGTAGAGAAAGTTTACTGTAAACAGTATATTGAGTTACACAGGCAGTAATGTCATGCATCTTGTGTTTATTATGCCTCTGATTATACACTTTCTCTTATTATGATTTCACTGAGACAGGGTCTCACTATGTATTCTAGGTTGGCCTTGGACTCACTATGTAGCCCAGGCTGGTGATTCTCCTGCCTCAGCCTCCTGAGCGCTGGGATTAAAGGTGTGCATCACCGTGCCTGGCTCTTATGATTGTGATGGTTGCACCCTGACAAAGTCACATAACAATCCATTTCTCAGAATGTGTCCCCATTGTTAGGGGCATATGAGTATCAGCGCTTATACCCACCCACACTCATTTACATTTATGAATACCCACTTATCCCCACCGACACTCATTTTGCCAACAGGCATTTATCCCACCAACACCTTTGCTTGTTCGCCCACAACCAACCACCTCATCTGCCTGTGCAATACCCAATCCATGCCCCAAGTGACTCTCCCCACCCGCTGTGTTTCATATTAATAGCAGTGTTTGTGTTCATTGTGGATCAAGCACTCTATGTTTAAAAACTAGCAGGAATTTGGTAACAGCATCCATACCCACTAGGAACATGGTATATGAGTACGAAACCTATTGCACACAGGGCTTGGGGCACATAGGGAGTTAAGTGTCCTTCACAATAAAGCCATGGCCTGTGAGGTGGAGCCGTTGAAGTAGAATAGCGCTAATGACAAGGCAGCAAAGTCCAGAGAGGTTTCCATTTCCCCTCTCACTTGCTGCCAGAGGAAAGCTGACTGAATAGCATCAATCTAATACCTTGTTCTGAGGGTGACTGTGTTTACGAGCCTCCAAGTAGAAGTGCTTCAGTTTAACTGCACTGTGTGTTTTCTCCTCATGGACAAACCCCATTTGCAACATAGACCGCAGCTTGCAACTAATAGAAACTGATATGTAGAAAATGTGATCCATTATCTCCCCTGCTGTGGTCTGCTCCCCTCCACGATTTCATTTGAGATTTGAAAGTACCCGAAGATGCTAACACTATGCCAAGGAGAT
>NW_004524674.1:2500543-2515152 GCF_000260255.1 Octodon degus | reverse complement strand
TTTGCTTTGCTTTCCTATTTGATTTTACTTCTTTCTTTCTCGCAGATGGCCCTCAGTATTAAGATCTCTAACAAGCCCTTCATTAGCTTGCCAGTATGGTCATAAACATACTTGTTAATTTTTATAAATCAATGTGATTTCTACAGTTTGCAGAAGGATTGTACCTTGCTCTGTCCAAACATGTATTCCCTGTATAAAGGGAAACTCAGTATCCATCCCGTCCCTTCAGAATATGTGCTCACATGTTCTCAGCCCTATTTCTGCTGAGTTTTGGATCATCCAATGACATTTCTGGATGCTTTGCTCTTTATCTCCCCCTGAGTCACCTCTCTGGGTATCACATGACCTCTGTGGGTATCTTCCCAACTTCTTCACTCCCCAGAATGCCAGCAGGAGTGAGGATATATGGGAAGCACAGTTCACTAAGGGTTGGGGACCATGTGGGGTGTTTCTGAGAGTGACATAGTAACATGACATGAGATGTTACTAACATGACAAAGCTGCATCAGTCATTCCTCGACATAAGCAGTTTCCATGTGTGTCCGCCTTTCTCTGGGCTACAGGCTTCGCTGGCCTTCTCCTTCTTTCTGACCTAGACTCTCATGCCTCATTTCCCTGTATATTTCTCATTTTAGAGAGCCATAGATTTATTTGAGTTCACATCTTCCAAACTGTACACACTGGGCCTCCCTTTCAAAATCAGACACAAAGATGTGTTTATGACCAGGTACATTCATGCTTGCGGGAGGAGCTAATGCCCCCCTTCTCATGTTACTTTGGGTCCTAGATTCCCAGATGCTTGGACTAAGACCTAAGAGTCTCTCTAGTTAAACTCCCCCACTTGATGCTTGAATTTCTCCTATGATCACTGGAAATATCAGAAGCACTGCTCTAGTATTGTGTTGGCCCAGTTTGTTTTGACACGCAGTACCTTCATTCATCTTCTTAATAGTTCCATTTCCTACTCGACAGTATCCTTCTCCCAGGGTTGCTGCAAAGATCAAATGGGATGGTGGTACACAGCGCTCTGCACGAAGTCTGGTACCTCCTGGGGCCCTGACACATGTTCACCATCAGTGTCCCATCAGCGAGCAAACCCGAGAGATGATCAGTCCTTGAATCTGCTGGTCTGTAGCTATTTTCCATGGCCTGCTGCCCTCAGTAGCTGGAGACAAGAATCCTATTTGAACTTGTAGGAACAATAGTGCCTGCAGTTGTCTCTCTTCATGGGCAAACTAGATGTTATGCTTTGTGTCTAGGTGTGCCCCCTTCCCCAAAGCTTCCTGTAGTCATAGGCGGGCTTTTCTAGAGGTGGCTGGATCTAAAGTGCATGATACTGGGGTTAAGGGTGTGTGATTGCTGATTAGCCCTGTGATTGGTTTAGCATAATCTGGGTACAGTTAAGAAAGCCCCATTCCAGGTGGCACAGTCCTTAAGGATGGGGAGTTTGGATAAAAATATAAGGACAGAAAGAGGGCTAGTGTTGTCACATATCACCATCCTATCCCTTGTTGCTTATGGCTGCTGCTGCTGTTGCTGCTTGTCTTTTGCTCTGCAATGTTCCTGTGCTACATGCCACCCTGCCTGGAACCAGTTGATTATGGTGGGGCTTTCTGTTTTGGGTTTTTTGTTTGTTTTTGGTACTGAAAATCAAACTCAGGACCCTGTGCTTGCCAGCCAGGTGCTTGTGCTGCTGAACTGTACCCCTAGCTCCAGGGCCAGTTGATTGTGGACTGAAACCTCTACAATCCATAAGCCAAAATAAATTTTTCTTTCTTGAACTTTAGGTGTTGGGTATTTTGTCTCAGCAATGAGAAAAAGTAACGAAGACACTAGATTTTGAGAGGCTACAGAATTCCTGGGAGGTCAGTAGTTGAGAGAGAGAAGAGACCTGGAGAAAGAATGTCTTTGGCACCAGACTTTGAGGAGCCCTCAGCTAGTTGGGTGATGGGGAAGCCATGAGGGCTGGACCAGTAAGGGACTTCTCAAGCAATCTTGGTAACTCCAAGACTTGATTTAGGACAGAGGTGGCACTGGTCACCCACATCCAAGTACTCTTCTAGGTATAAGGCTGAACATCACGCAGAGCCCCCTCAGCCTCCCTGGGGTGCCTACAGCATTGGCTGTCGCCAGCAGCAGTGGCTTGGAAGCTAGCAGATGGCACATGCTTGCTGCAGAAGGATTCCAAGTTCTGTTCACAACCCCCTAGGATACCACTCATGTTCCCAGGAGGGGCTGTGAAATTCTCAGATAATTCTTAAAGCATGATTAATTTAAAAATAATAAGTGCCAGACAGCACTGTGTAGGGAAACATGGGTTGCAGAAAGAAGTTGAGACGAGAAGCAGCTGCCCTTGGAAGAGCAGGCAGGGCCTCTGCAGGGGGCCAGATCCTGGGTCCACTGCAGAGATGCATGAGCCCATCACCAGGCCAGTGGTGTGGTGCTGGACCTGGGGGTCACGCTCCTTGGAAACCGCTTCCAACCCTGTCGCTGCTGAGAAGGACTAGTCACAGGCCAGGCCCAAGAGCTGGAGACACGGAAGTTAAAGCAGCCACTACCCTTCCTCAAGCAGACCCAAGCTTCCTTCCTGTCTGTAGATGAGGAGTTGATCAGCCTCTCTCTTCTTACATCTCTTCCTGTTTCCTCACAGCTCCTTTTTCTCTGCTTCTTCTCTCTTTCCTCTTCTCTTTCCCTTGATCTTTCTCTGCCTTTTCTTTCTAGGCCTTTTAAATCAGAGGAACACTGGCTCACAGGCCACACAGAGATGTGTGGATGGATCCTTCTGCCTAACTGCATCTCTCATTTCAAAAGCACATCCTTTGTTACTTCATTCTTGGGATTTTTGCCTTTTTCTGAGCTTCTGCCTCTGTCCTAAGCTGCCTTGTCACCCTTGCTAGGTCCTGCCTTGCCCATTTCCCTTCCAGTCCTGCCTTCCTCTTCCTTCCTTCTTCACCCAACTTGCTCCCTTTTTTCTTCTTGCTCATCACTTTCTTCAATTTCCATTTCTTTCAATGGTCCAGTTCATTTCCACGTGTTAGGTTTCAAATTTTCTGCCTGTCCATGCCCCCTGCTGCCACTTCTCTGTCTTCATCTGCATCATCCTTCTCCCTGTCCTCCTATTCTCTTTCTAGTTCATGCTCTTCCTCTGGATGGATCCTCTACTTCTCTCATAGCTGTGCCTTTGCCTCTCTTCTGTTTGCTTTCGCATAACTCCAGCCCTTGGTACTTAGGCCTCTGGGAGAAGCTGAGGCTCAGGGATCTCCCTGACATCAACAGAATGAGAGGTTGGAGCTCCAGCCCTTGGTCATGGAGCTTTGGCTCAGTCCTGCAAGGTTATCCAGCCAAACAGCTTCCTTCTCTGCATCCCCCTACTTTGTGACATTCACCTCTTCTCAGGATGGGCCCAGCTTCCCCTATGAGACATGAGCACACCAAAACAGTACAGAGACGGCAGAGGGCCACTGTCCTCTGCTCCCTGGAGTACTGGCTCTGAGGTGCAGATCTGCTGGCTGGTGGTTGTGTCCTGGTTGCACTTTCCGAGTGGATCATTCAGAGAAAGGTGATGAGTGGTGTCTGACCCCATCTGAGAAAGAATCTCAACTCATAGCCCTTTGCACTCTGTCTCCTGTGAAGTCTTGCAGCCTTCAGGGATGTGAGATGGGGTCAATTGATGTGCGCATTTTCTCTTTCTTGACCCTCCAGTGACGCTGTCACTATTTCTTCCCACTGTCAGAATCTTTGTCTTCAGGGCCTAGGAGTGCTGCCTTTTCCTTCCAGGATTCCCTTTACCCTTCGTGAAGAAATGAAAAATCATTTACCTTTTCTGCTCTCTTTTTCCAATTTGTAGTAACTGTTCCCATGCTAAATCCTGGAATACAAGGTTTGTCTTTCTTATATGACACTACTTCCAGAAAATTTCTACTTTTAACAATTAATTTCTAATGGGGGCTCCAAAATGGTTGAATTACTTTCTTCTGTGCAAATTTGTAGTATTTCTCTTCTTTTGTTTTCTTTTCCTTTTTTCTTTCTTTCTTTCTTTCTGTTTTTCTTTCTTTCTTGTCTTTTTGAGTCAGGGTCACTATGCAGTACAGACTGGCTTTGAACTCACCTTGTAACCCAGGCTAGCCTCAAACTCAGTGTTCCTCTTGCCTCAATGTCCTGAGTACTGGGATTGTGGGCATGGACCACAAGGTCCATCATGCAGTTTTTCTTAAATTAGCACCTTAGTCACCAGATTACAAATAATAGGGGCAGCCTTACTGGTGTTCTTTTGTCTACCATGTCTCCTACTCACCAAGTTCTATCAGTTCTTTGTGACCAGTGTCCCACATTTGAGTCCTCCTATGTTCTACATTTGCATGGAGCCCCTCTATCATGTTAGTCAAAGAGAGTCTCAGTCTCTGTCTCTGATATGGCAGCAAGCCCAGTGTTATCCCTCAAGTCTCTGGGAATTGTTGGAGCCCTTGTATTTCTCCTGGTCCTGATACATAGTCTCATTTTCATGGCTATCAGAAACTTGGCTTTCCTGAAGGACCACCACCAGGAGGAAGGGAGTGTCATGGCATTTCAAGATTTGGGAGTGACTGAAGAGGATTAGACACCTTAGTGCATAGAAAACAACTTAACATTATATTAGACATATCTGATCTTTGGGGAGGAATTTTCTTTTTAAAGCTTTAAATTATTTTTATTTCAGACCAATCTAGACCTACAAAATTCTGCAAAAACAGTATAAAATAATCTCAGGAACCCTTCACATAGATTTTCCAAATGTTAATGTTGTACACAACCAAGCAGAACAATAAAAACCAGGCAATTAACATTGACACAGTGTTATTTTCTAAGCTGCAGAACTTCTGATTTTTCCCTTTCTCATTAATATCTATGGTATGCTCCAGGACAGTGCAGGATCAAATGTTACATTTAGTTGTCATATCTCCTTAGTTTCCTTTAATTAGTCTTTCTTCGTCTTTCATGACTTGGACCCTTTGGAAGAAGGTTACTAGGCTAGTCAGCTTACTGACACCATAACAAGGTGCCTGAGATGATTAAATTACACAGAAAAAGTTTATGAGGACTTGCAATTTTGGAGTTTCTGGTTTATGATTGACTAGGGCTATGGTAAGACAGCACTGGAGAGCAAACTGCTGACCTCGTGAGCCAGGAAACAAAGGGGAGAAGGAAGAGAGTGGTGCCTGCAGAGGTATGTCTGTTGTGACACCAGGAACTCCCAGAAACCCATCTTCTGAATATTTTACTACCACCCAGGAGCATTGCCCTGAGACTAAGCTTTCACATATGAGCCTTTGGGGGTTCCTTCTTCTAAACCAAGCAATTGGTCAGTTGCTTTGTATACTGCCCCTAGCTTTGAGTTCACTTCATGTTTTCTCATGATCACTTCAGGTTACGCATTTTTGGCATAAATGCAACAAAAGCAACAGCAGGTCTTCAGCGCATCCTATCAGGGGAAACTCAATGTGAGCTGCCCATTTACCTGTTATGTTCACTTTGAACATTTGGCAAAGATGGCTTCTGCCAAATCTCTCTACTCTAAGCTTAACAATTTCCCCATGGCACTTAATATACAGTCTGTGGAGGATACTTTGGGACTTGCTATTCTGTTTCTCTTAGTTTTGCCACTAATTTTAGCATCCAAGCATGACTCTTGACTGAAGCAATTTTACTATGGTATTTGACAAGTGGTGATTTTTTCTGTCATTCTTCCTGTTCTTATTAAATTCAATTCTCCCAGGGAAGAATTTTCCCATCTAGCCCACTCATTTATTTAACCATGTTTTAATTCAACAAGCTGATCATCACTTATTTGAAATGCTTAGGCCCAGACATAATTTGGGTTTCCAAACTTCTTGATTTTGGAATGTTTGCATATACCAAATGGGACACCTTGGTGGAGGGATCCAAGTCTACACAGGAAATTCACTCATGTTCTACATATCCCTTGTGCATAGAGCTTGAAGAAAATTTTATGCAGTAATTTTGGGCCAACTTCATGTTGACAGTGACTTGTCACAGGAGGTCAGCTGCACATGTCTGGCATCATGTTGACATTTCAGAATTTGGAGCCTGTCTGGTTTCAGATTTTCAGATTGAGGAGGCTCAACCTACACCAATATTAGCTGTGGATCCTTACTTTATTCTATTGTATTCTAATCTATTATGTCCACTACACACACACACACACACACACACACACACACACACACACTCACACATGCACACGCACACACACAGGATGACTACTTTACCCGCAATTTGACTACAATAGAAACTAGTCTTCTCAGCGCCTGTGGTAGACCTACTAGCTCTCGCCCTACCATTTCACCTACAAGTAAAGATGCTTCTTCTGCCCCAAGCTCTTTTAGGGCATCACTTCCTTCTTCCAAAGTTTTTTTCACAAAGCAGATTCTTAATCTTATCTCCTGGATAGTGTTTTATACAGTTAAGTCAGTGACTCCAAGACCTTCTTCTGGTTCATGAATCTTGTTCAAGAATTGTGCCACTAATATGTAAGATGGAGTAATGGGAAGAAGGCTTCTCAGTGGGCTGAAAGATCTAGGGGAGAGTCGCCTTCCTCTGTCCAGATGGTGGGATACAGAAAAGACCCAAAGACTGGCTGCAGCCACTTTGTCACCATAAAGTAGTCTGACACTAATAAAGTCAGATGAGAAACAGGAAGCACTGAGCCCTTGATGATATTGTGGAACTATCGACTCTCACTGACCCTGAAGCTTGTCTGCTCTCAGATAAATCTTTATATTATTTAGGTCACCTTGAATGGAGTTTCTTAACTTGCAACACAAAGATTTTTGGCAGGATTGAGGCCTTTGGAGCCCTGTGCAGGTCTGACTCTCCTCTCCCAGCTGGTGGTATGACTTCCAAGGAAGCGTGCAAGATATCTAATCTGCTAACAAGATCATACAACTAGTGCAGCAAGGAACTGCACATGGAGGGGGTTTTGGAACCAAATATTTGGGTGTGCAAATCCCATCAATGTTTCTCAGAAGCTGTGCGACATTGGACAGGTTACCGCACCTCTCTGAATTGAAGTTTTCCTATTGTAAAGTAGGGTTAAAGGTGAATGGCTTCTTCTTAAGGGTCTAATGAATGAAGCAATACATATGAAACCCAATTTAAAGTAGAGCTGTAGCTTATTTTTGCCCCGACATCTTTTATTCTTGCCTCTTTATCCTGGGCTGTGCTTTCCTACACATTGGGCCTGAAAGGAGACTCTGGTTCTCCAGATGTTAACTGCTTAGACTTAGAACCTCAGTGATTTTTTGAAAGGAAAACAAATTCCCATTGCCAGGGAAGATGAACAGCTCAGCCATTTGCTAAAACAAATATTAGTTCAGTGGTGTCCAGGGAGAGCAGGCAGCACTGAGAGCTGCCTGTGTTCTGCGTCCTTCCAGGGGCTAACAGATATGCTGTTGAGGACAAACATCTTTTTTTGTGGGGGGAGGGGACAAAGTTGCCCTGGGAGCTGCTGTTCTGCCTGCCTTGTCGCTCGGCCCTCTTGAGGTATCACTTATGCTATTTGTGCCCTGTCTGCTATGCTCCCACTCCAGCAGCTAGCACCACGCTGCTTCTAAAGCCAGTAGCTGGCTTCTTCAGCCTTTTACCACATCCAGCAGTTTTCACTGGTCACACTGACTATTCATTCAGGCAACCTCTGACTAGCATCAAGGGGATTGAAGCTCCAATTTGGAGATGTGTGATATGCGCTCAAGGTGAGGATTTGTTAGCTTGAACACTATTGACATCTTTAAAAAATCATCTATTTATTTATTTGGTGCAGGTTCTTGCTACACACCTCAACTCATAGTGATCCTCCTGTCTCAGCCTTCCCAGGACTGGGATTACAGATATGTACCTCCATGCCCAGCTGCATAGAACTCAGGTCCTTGTGCTTATCAGGCAGGCCCTTACACCACTGAGTTATCCCCCTGGCTCTATTGACATCTAGTACAAGGTCTACAGTGTCTCAATATACAGATTGGACTCATAGTGACCCTCATTTTCAGCCTCCCAAGAGGTGGGATTACAAGCTCTCAGTTGCTGTCTCAGTGCTCCCTAGGGGCAGGGCTGGCACGGCATGTGGTGTGGGGGTGATAAATTCTTTAAGACTGATTAATTTCCTTTTGAGAAGCATTGCTCGTACACTATAGCATGCTGCATATCATCCCTGGCCGTTATGTACCAGGTAACAGGGGCACTCCCTTCATTAGGTGGTGACAACCAGACAGACTCTGCTGAGATGGTAAACGTACCTTAGGAGAAGACAAGCCACTGGTTGGAAACATCTGTTAGAGGGAGGCAGTGAGGAATTCTGGTGTTACCTGCCTATTGGTTTAAATTCTGGCTGTATTACTCACCCACTGGGATATCTGCTTGACCTCGCTGAGCCCCAGGTGCACCGCTGTACAATGGGAACCACAGTCATGCCCATTTCACAGGATGCTTGTGAAAGTGTGAGATGAGACCACTTGCTGGGAAGTACCTGGCACCCAGGCTTTTTGATACCATTAACCTGTTTATGCTCACTGCAAACACCACAGGAGCAGAAATCATGCCTGGATCACTTGCCACTATGTCCTCAGAGCTAGCACAGGGCCTGGCACAACATCAGGAAATTAATGTTCTTGGGCTGCACTGAACCTCACTGAACTTTCGTTTTATGGCTACTTAAAGCTCTTGACAAATTTCCTTAGCTTTGAGGGAGGACATTTCTTCTCAGTCTGGGTTTTATAGTCTTATCCTAAGCTCAAAAGTGTCTCATTTTCCTCTGCCCAAGACTCCCTGAAAGGATGCCCTGGAAAGGCAGCTCTTGCTGAGCCCTTTCTCAGCATCCTGGAGTCAATTTTTCTACTAGAATCTTCTTGTTACTATCTCTGACTCCAAGCCCTCCTCCAGGTTACTTGCAATTATGGAATGTTGGAAACAACTGGGAATGGCAAAAGAAGCAGTGGTAGATTGAGGACCTATTTCATAGCCAATAAAAAACATGGATTTAAAGATTATGTGTGTGTGTGTGTGTGTGTGTGTGTGTGTGTGTGTGTGTGTGTAACAGGATAAGAAAAAAAGCACCTGAATTTAAAAGTATTTGGCATGATTCAGATTTAGTACATGTATGTATGTATACAGTTGCGAGACTGAAATTAGGAATGTCTGAAGAGTTTGAGTCTGCAGTCCTAACACAACCACTGTGCTGCATGGCTCCAGAAAAGTAAGGTTACCTCCGGTTGGTAAGACTCATAAGATTTTAAAAGTCCTTTTAGACTATTAACTTTATGAGGCCTAATATGATATTGTGGTCTTGCTTATTAATTTTCAAGCTTACTGGAGTGCTTAGTACATAGCAGGTAGGCTCTCAAAGAGCTTCTTGAGTGGAGCTGAGCATGGTGTGCTACAGTTTCCGAGCTTTGTCTAACAGAGTTGTCATAGGTCGAGCTTCTCTGGAAGCAGACACTGAGACAGGGATTCAAGTGTGTAGTGCCTGGGAGGTGTGCCAAGTAGGGGATGGAGAAAGGAGTCAAACCTTGTGCTCTTGAGCAGGCGTCCCAGTGGACAAAGGGGGTTGTGACCCATTAGGGAGCTCTAGGAGACTTTTAACAGTGCAATCAGTCAGGTGTGGTAGCACAGACCTGTAATCCCAGAACTCTGGGAGGCTGAAACAGAAGGAGCACAAATTTAAGCCCAGCCTGGGCAACTTAGTGGTTTAGTGAGGTCCTGTCTCAAAAAAAAAAAAAAAAAAGGCTGGAGTGGTGCTCTGTCTGGGTTCTGTCTCCACACAGTAAAAGAAAAAAAGAAAAAAGGCAAGGAGGCTGTGGGACTCACCCTGCAATCCCCAGCTCCTCCCAGCTTGATGGCTGAGGGTGGCAGCATGGCAATTTGAGCGCTAAGGTTTCTGCAGTGGACACAGTCCTAGGGCTGTAAGGCAGGACCCCGGAGGGTATGGGAAGGGCACTGCTAGGTTCTGCTAAAATTATGATCATTTGGAAATGATAACAAATGTTTTTACAAGATCAGTCTTTAACTGTCATTGGCCTTGGGGAAGCAATTTAACCTCCCTGAGATTCAGTAATTTCACATTCCAAGCAGAGACAGTGACACCAAGCTGGCTTCACTTTGGGTTTCATAGGAAATGTGTGGGGGGCATATATGCATGTGCATGTGCCTGTGAATGCACATACATGTGCTTATTATGTCTAGCTACAATCCCAATATTGAAGCATTAACCCTTACCATGACTATATTTGAAGGCAGAACCTGTGGGAGCGATAAAGGCTGAAGGACAGCAGGCAGGTGCTGCTCCAGTCCGACAG
Organism: Octodon degus; assembly: GCF_000260255.1. NCBI lineage: Eukaryota > Metazoa > Chordata > Mammalia > Rodentia > Octodontidae > Octodon > Octodon degus. Next base: position 2,504,809 of record NW_004524674.1, on the reverse strand, counting down.
GGTAGGAGCCCATGTAGGATGAGGAAGAGACATCAGATTCCATCCTCGCTCACATGGGCCATGTGAACACACAGGAGCAGGTGGCTGTCTGCAAGGGATTTTCTTGGGTCTGGGAACATGATCCCTACTTAGAATCACTGCTCTCAAGCCCTGATTCTTCTGTCTTTGAGGTAAGCATAAGGGTCTTACTTGCTTTTGCTGGAGGGAGTATGAAGGGACGCATAAGACCTTAAGGCGGGCCCTGAGAAGACTAAGTTATAGACTGGCTCCCACTTGGGCTGAAGCTGGGCCGTCCCCCCTGCAATGCATTGTCATAGCATGTATCATCTATGCAAAACCTACCACCTAGGAAAACCTGTGTGCTCTTGAGCTGTTTATATGCTTCCTTGCTATTTGGGTTTAGCAATCTGCTCAATCTTCCCAAACCTTAATTTTCTCATCTGTAAATGGGGGTAATAATAGCACTTTTCTCTTTGGGATGTGAGGATTAAATGGAACTTTGCGTGCAAAGTACGTACTATGTACCTGGCAGGTAATAAGCTTTCAACACATTTTAACTGCTGTTAAAAGAATAGCATTGTTATTATTTACTATTTTTATTAGGGGAAAAAAGTACCAGTTTTCTGATAATAGGGCTGAAGTGTTAGAATTACAGCTGAGTATATCTTACTAAAATCAATAATATTTCCAAATGAAAATGAAGCTGGAAACAGCTCTAAATATCACCAAGGTTAACATCTCCTGCAAGCCAACCTGGAAATTTACAAACCTTGTTCTAGCTTATCTCTGATTCTTGCTCCTCCATCCTTTCCCTCCCCAAGTTTCAGCACTCTGTGTGGCTGATCTCTGGGTCCCCTGGTTATAGCTCAGGATTAGCGGGCATAGAGCAGTCGTGGTTCCTAGGAACAAGATAAGCCAATATTCCCAGGAGTCTAGGGTGACCAACCACTTGAATTTGTTTGGGATTTTCCAAGTTCAAATCCTGTGTTCCAGGAGACTTCTCTTTTCTGGACAAATGAGCTCGGTCATCTATCTTACTGGGGTCCAGGACAAATGTGGCACCCAGGCTGGACACCCTGAGGCAAAACTACCAGGAAGTGTAGGCTGACAGTTCTGGGAAAAGCATCATCTCTTTCATATAATCTTTTCTGCTTTGAAGCAGCAGTACTTCCTTGAAAGAGCTCTTGGAGTCATCCTGTGAAGAGCGCCCCATGCTGGCTATCAGAACCACTGGCATGGTCAGGGAGCTGCTCAGCTGGGCTCCTCGGTGCCTGGATGTCATGCTCTGGGAGCCAGGATCCCTACTAGGAGTCTGAGGGCTGTGGGCTTGGAGGAGAGGGCACTTCCAGTGGGCACTAGCACCACCCCCTCCTGATATTCCCTGCCAATGATTCCAAGGGGGTCACAGCAAGCCTTGACCAGGCTATAGCTAGCTGGACTTCATAGCCTCTATCTCAAAGTCCCTATAAAGTTCCCTTTGTCCAGTCAGGGGCTGAGCAGTCAATCTCTAACTCCTCTCTGTAGGGAGACCATAGGAAAGAAGAAACAGCAGGCAAGAAAAACAAAGAAGAGATTTTTGCTACGGATATGCAAAAGGAGGCAGGAAGGTACAGGAGTCAAGACAGAGACCCTGTATACCCTGTACCTGAGCCTCACACCCCAGCACAGAGCTGCCCAGTCCCAAGATTCAGCTTTTGTTGGCTGCATGCTGATCAGTACCTGTGCTCTAAATCATTCCTCATCAAAGACTGAGACTGGCTACACACCAACTCTTGACCTCTGACCAGGAGGCAGCTACAGGGAGATCTGGTCGTGGCTTTTGTCTGCAAATCTGTCTGAAAGAAGACAATGTAGTTCCACATTCATGCACCAGCTCAGCTGCTTTCCCCAGTGTCTGTCAATGCCCCAATTACTAGGAAATTGCCAACACTTTTAGAAGCAACTCTTCCTGCATATTAAGTCGGCCAAGCACATGTTCATCAGGTAACCTGGCCCACCCCCCATGCCTGCTGGTGTGATTTGTTCTGCAAAACCAGGTAATTTCTGTGCTAGACTCTGGTGGAAAGTTGAAAAGCAGTGTCAGCTTCTCTTGCTCTTAATTAGGGCTGGGCTTTCTCCAGTAAATCACTGATCATTATCAATGAGCTTGTAATTTTATGTCCCAGAATTAGAGACTGATGATTAAAGAGAAAGCAGAGAGGCTGTGGTGCAGGTTCAACCTCAGAGCACCTGGACATGCTTTTAATCTCCATAATTTATTCCACTGTGACCTTTTTCTACAGCTTCATGGAGACTTCCTCAATTGAAATATCCCTTTCTTTTTAGAAATGGAAGGGCCACTCCTTCCTTGATCATTGGCAAACTGGGTGACTGTGGTAACCTTCTGGGTCCTAAGGCTTTGTTTAGAGATGGTACTTGGGGAGTCTAAGAACATTCTTCTCTCATCTTCTCTCTCTCTCTCTCTCTCTCTCTCTCTCTCTCTCTCTCTCTCTCTCTGTATCTCCTTTCTATTTTATTTTTTGTATTTTAGGGAAAGGTCTACAGGGAGCTCAGGTTCTCACCACTAGATTGGACTCGTGGTGATCCACCTATTTACAGCCTCCCAAGAGCTGGGATTACAGGCGCGCATCACCACGGCTAGTCTCAATTACCCTCTCAGTGCATCCCAGGAGTGAGGCCAGCACAGCAGGCCCAGGGATGGAACCCCAGACCCCTGCGCCTGCTTGCAGGCACTTTAATCCACTGAGATATTTGGCCGGCCCCAATATTTAAATCTCTTTTAAAAAAAACCATTTATTTATTTATTTATTTATTTATTTATTTATTTATTTGGTACCTGAACACGTATGCAGCTTGGATTCATAGTGCTCTTCCTGTTTTAGGCTCCCCAGTGCTGGAATTACAGGTGTATGCCATCATGCTCAATTTCAGGGCTGACATGGTACACCTGGGGTTCCAGGGCTGGAACAACATGTGGTACCAGGGACCAAACCCACGTCCTTAAGCTTGCCAGGCAGGTGCTTAGACTGCCAAGCTATTTCCCTATCCCCCATCTTCTCTCTTGATTCTCTAAGCCTCAGTTTGCATCTAATACCACTGTGTTTAATGAGAGACAGCTCAGGATACACCTTAGAATCCATACACGTTGGCAGAGGCCTAAGCCCTACCTGGCTCTTGATGCTTGGCCAAAGCCCCTCATGTCTGCGCCCCTCTGCAGGGCATATTAATAGTTCTGCTTACATCCATGCCTTGTGTTCTGGCTGCAGAACCTTACTTGCCTCCTTTTCTCTCACACTAGCTACTAGGGTAACACCTTCCACCACTTTCAGGATGATTCTGGGGTTGGCCCCAGCCCACCCTTGTTTGCCCTTCTATGATTACAACAAATGCCTTAGAGATGGACAGGTGATCTGAACAGGTTTAGCAAGGCTTGTGTGTTGTCATCACTGGTGAAGGGAAACACTTTCTTCGCTGTGACTGTTTGCTCTGCTAGGAGAGGATAAATGACGAACTGTCAGAAGTGTTTGGTTTGATGGCTGGTTTTTAAAGACCATGCCATGGGTGACATTCACAGATAAGTACTGAATACAGACCACATACCTAATATTGTGATCATATGGGGACACACAAGAGCCTTTAGGTAGTCTTGTGAAGATAGAAGGACAGAAGTTTTGGTGCGTCAAAACGTATGGGGAGCATTTAAATTTTTTTCCCATAATTTTATTGAAAAACAAATAGCAATGAGACAGTTTCAAACCAAATTGGTAGGAAAGATTCAATAATTAACACATTGCATACATTCCTCCTAGTGGTTAATTGCTGTACAAGATGCAGACATGATATCCTATTTACAAACATTATTAGAACAAATCCCTCTATTCATTAAGAGAATGTAACTTATAATCTATTCTAACCATTTTGAATACACAGATACAAAACGGACATTCATCTGCATCCCCCTTTTTTTATTAAGTTCTGTTATTTGAATATTATAGGTGTGTTAACTCAGCAAAATATTCTAAAAGGGTCCAGTAGTCCATAATAGTATTGGGTCTTCCACTTCACTGACAATGTCAGAAATTGTTGACCTGAGTCCCCTACAGCTCAACATAACAGCATTTCTTTACTTCTTATACTTTGTTTTTATATTTTTCTGCTGGATGGTTAAGACCAAGGTAAAGCAGGACCCATGCAACAAGAGTTGTAGCTTTTGGGTCTGATAAGGTCAGTGAAATCCCCTCAGGATTTATCCTGAGATCCTGTACC
>NW_004524674.1:2470603-2500127 GCF_000260255.1 Octodon degus | reverse complement strand
ATATGGTGAATGCCTCCGTGGAGTGCTGTCCTACAAAAAGGAAGGCTTAAGCTCATTGAAACATCACAGGGCATTCTCACACACTTATTCATTAGATCTGGCCTTATTCAGCTGCTATGTCTTCCCCCAAGTCAAACTGACCATGAAAGGTGAACATTTGCATCGGTTCAGGACTTGAAGGCAGTTACAATAGATCAATTAAAGACACTCATAAAAAAGGACTTCCAGAATGGCTCCAGAAAGTGGCAAGAAGGACGAGATGAGTGTGTTTGAAGTGAGAGACAATATGTTGAGGGGATAAATGGCATCTGTCTTTTGTTGTAACAATATTTTTAAAATTTAAAAACCAATGTATTTTTCGATTACACCCAGGGAACTTTATGGATGTAAGTCGTAACCTCCCGAGCTCTTTTTCCCAAGTCTTTTCTGAACAGCAGGGCCCTCTCAGTCCCTCAGATGGGCTTGACATCTGTCCCATCTTGGCCCTGCTCTCTTACACACCATTCTAATTATTAGTCTTGTGTTGTCCCTTTACTCACCTCTGTCCCCAGGACATGGTATGACACAGTGGTCAGACAAGTGGGATGAAGGATGGGAGACCAATATCTCAACCTGTCTGGGTTACTAACTGGCTCAGAACAAAGGGCATGACTAAGAATGAACTTACATTTCTGGAATGGTTCTGTTTCCCTTGCTGGGTTTCTCTGAGCATCTGAGAACCATGAGATGACTGTGAAGGTTACAGTGACCTTGCTGCCGGGTGGCCCAGTTCTTATCAGGTCACATCCCGTCCATCAAATACCCCACCAGGTCATCCTTGTTGCTAGGTCTTCTTTCAAAACCCTCTATCCTGTTGTTGTGTATTCTGGACTTAGCTCAGAGACTATTGGAAACTTGGGCATTGCCCCTCTTCTGAGCACCACACTAAATTTTCCTTTGAGGTCAAGAGCAGATTTGAATCAGCAATGGCTCACTTGGATTCTCCTTGATTTTGGCTTTTTGAACCCTCAGAAAATTGAGACCTAGAACTCAAAGAAGGGTGAATAAGACCCTGACCCCATATCTAGTGTTACTAAGGAAGAAAAGGAATGAATAGGTTCTGTACTTACAGTTGATAGCTGGCCAGGATAGTAATGCATAATGATGTGTCCGGAGGATGAAGCTACAGCATTGTCTACATATTAAGGTGGGGGAGCCCCAAGGATTTGATCCCTTACCCTCTGTTCCTGCATGATCCCTGTCCTGAAACTTTACAATCTCTCTTCTAAAGCTCAGCCTTGCCCCACCTCCATACTCAGCACCTCTGATAGTTTCTAGGACCAATTCTGGATGAGGTCAGAAAGGAAGTGAAAATATTTGACTCCTATTCTTGGTTGCAGGTTTAGGGTACTCTTTCCTGGTCCAATTGTGATCTTGTGTGAAGGTCCCATCAGGGTTTTCTGCTATGCTATTTTCTGTGGTCATGGCCCCATCATGTGAACTCAAAAGTCTGATTGTACTTCTAAAATTCCTAGCTTCTTATTCTTTGTCTGATCTCAAATTCTGTGCTTGGTTTAGTTCCTGTGGGTGCCTGAAGCTCATTGTCACATAGGCCTATTTGATTTGTGGTCCCAAATTATCATTTGCTGAGGTAATCCACTATTGCAAGCACAGAGTGGTCATTTAGTGAGTAGTATTTGGATGGATGGATGGATGGATGGATGGATGAATAGATGAATGGATGGATGGAATACATTGAATGAAATATTGGTTGAACGATGGAATGGATGGAACTCCTTCTGGCACTTGTTAGCTTGACTTGCATCTCTAGGATAGTGATAGCCTCTATATTTCTGGAATCTCTGGACTTTGTGCAACTGCCTGGCCCCCATCCAGCAGCCAGGCATGTAGTGGCAGATCCGGCTGATTTTTGGTGCCTTCCACCCTCAGGTTTGATCTTCCTTGTACCAGCACCATCTGTTATGATCAAGGTCGGTTATGATCAAGGCAGAGCACCAGTGGGTTAGGACTATTTGGGAGAAGCAGAGAGTAACATTTAATAATGCTGGGTGAGTCAGACAGTCCAAAATCCACTTCCACCTTCCATTCTGTTCTCCAAAGGGGAAGACTTCTTGTTTCTTAAAACTTGCTCTGCTTTTTATGAAAAAGTAATCAAAGCCTCAACGTGGCTGGCAGAGTTTCTGAAAAGTCAATAAGAATGAAGCAACAGAAAGGAGCTAGCTGAGATGGAGATAATGTTCAGTGCCTCTCGCTGGGATAGATCTAATTAAAACAAATCTTTAAAGAACAGAACTGAGAGCTAGTCCCTGAGGGAATGCAGAGCTCTGAGGTGGGCATTTCTGCTGGAGTGCACCACTAATGATGGGACACGCACAGGTGCACCTGCTCTCTGCTCTTCCAGAGCAGCATTCCCCAGAACCTGGCACCAGGACTTTGGGCAGACACTGTGTACAGTCTGCCAAGAAGTAGGGGCCTTGCCATCCTGGGGCCTGTGAGGGACATTCTAGGTTCCAGTCACCCTAATTCTTTAGACCTCTTGGTGTCTGTCCTACAGATGAGCCTGTTATATACAGCTTTTAGTGGCTGCTGCTTAAAATTCCATCTGATCTTGGCCTCCTGTTGGGTATTAATTCCTCTACTGATTTCCCTCTGGATCTTCCTGCTTGTGAAACTTGGGGATAATAGTAAAACGTGAGTATGATCTGACATTCCTCCTTTGACTGAATGTGATAGGGACCCCTCAAGAACCTCTTGTTCCTGACAAAGTGAAAGCAGTAACCCCAAAGGACAGTGGCAAGTGGGCCCTACCTGTCATACCAAACATCAGCTTTGTTTTTTTTTTTTTTACTTTTTTATGGGGGAAACATTAAATGACCTAAAATTAACCACGAACTGTTCCAAAGTATACAATTTAATGGCATTCAGTACTGCCACAGTGCTATACAACCATTACTCTATCTGTTGCAAACACTGTTCCATTACTTAAAAAAAAATTATCTGCCTAATAGCAGTTGCTCCCTACTCCTCCCTTTTTCCAGCCCATAACAGCTGCTAATCTACTTTTGGTCTCCAAGGATTCTTTTCTGGGCATTTCATAAAATGCAATTATCCTGTACAATGTGGTCTTTTAGGTTTGGTTTCTTTCACTTACCATAATGTTTTCAAGGTTCATTCATGTTGGTTGTACCTCACTACTCCACTTCTTTACGGTGAATAGCATTCCACTGTGTACATTGATTTACTACACTTTATTTACACATACCTGTGTCCTGGGACAGTTAGGTAGTTTTCAACTTTTGGGTACCATGAATGGTGCTGGCAGTGAATATTTATATATAAGGATTTGTCTGAATCTCTGTTTTCAATTCTCTTGGTATATACCAGAGGGAAATTGTTGGGTAATCTACAAATATAGATGAACTTCTGAAGAGACCTGGTTCCCCCTTTCTTGTTCTAATGGGTCCACCAAGTCCTGTCTCCTCTGTGACTCCACACATATTGCTCCTCTTTCATATCATGCTGGTCTTTCCGTCTTCACTGGATGTACTGTCATTCATCTTTCTGACCTCTGCCCAAGTGTCACCCTCCCTTTGAACCTCTGGACTCTATGTGCATACTTAGGTATTGGTGCTCTGATTCTGTGGCATTCAACTCTGCAGTTCTTAAGCAGCACGATGAAAAGTTATGTCACTGTTTCAATTAAAGAATTTGTAAGTGCAAAAGACACTGCCATGAATCTCCCTAGGCTTATTCCATCATTCTTACTACTTCCTGAAGCATTTCTGGAAGTTCTTTTTTTTTGTGAGTCTTTAGTTGTACATTTGTGGTTGACTTAAAGTCCTGAATCTATTCAAAACATAGATTTTTCATGATCATTTTGACTTTTAGAAAGACCCAGACATCATACAGGGCCAGATCTAGGGAATAAAGTGGATAAGGTCATGCAATAATGTTTTGTTAGCCTGAGCCTGCCATTCTACTTAATGGCACTCAACAGCATTCACCATGTTTTTGACCTTACCTCTTAAAGACACTCATGGAACAAGACTTTCAGAACTGCTTCAGAAAGTGGAAATAATGATGAAATAAATGTGTTTCAAGTGAGGAGGAATGTTTTGAGGGGCCTTAATGGCAATGTGTAATGTAATATGCTTATTCTTTATACATTCACCATATGTTTTGACCAGCTCTTGTAATATACTATGGTTATTTGTTGGTTTGCTCTCCCTGCTTATCCATATTGGATAGTACATGAGCATGGAGACCCTGTCCGCTCATATTCCTCTCCTAAGAGCCAAGGTTAGTGCTAGTGAGTGGTTTTCATGACCAGTGAGTGAATGAGGAAGGTTCGTGGCTGGGGTATGGGGTTGACATCCCTGGGGCCCCCCACACAGAGGTTCTGAAAGGCAGGGGCTAGGCAACTGAAGGCCCAGAGTGCCCAGAATGGTCTTGCTTTATTCCTAGGCAGCAGGAACATTTGTTTTTCTTCTTCTCAGTATGCAGTGGCCGGCTGTCATCTCTGGGCTGGCATTGTCATGCTTCATTAGGATTGCTTTTGTTGCTACGTGCTGAGGTATTCACTGTTGCTAGGTTGTCTTTAGTTTCATATATATCACACAATTTTTCCCCCTGGTAAATAATCAGGGCTCAATTAATTCTGAATTTCTCATTGTTTGCTCCAGCTGTCGAGCTCCTTGCACGAGCAAAGAATGATTGTTCAATGTTTTCCTTGTAATGAACTGTCAGAGTCTGCTGGGTCACTGCTGTTTTTGAGAACAGTGAGGGAGAGACAGTGACAGAGAAGCACAGAGGCAGAGAGGGAGACTGAGGGAAAGAGAAAGGAGAGGCAGAAGCAGGGAGACATAGTGGGAAAGAAAGAGAAATAGATACTGAGAAGACAGAGGCAAGGACAGAGGAAACACACATAAGGAGACAGACTTGGCAAGAGAACGATAGCATCACATTTCAGATAGACACATACAGATGCACAAATAAAAACACACTTCAGAGACATACTAACTTCATGCCACATACATACCCAGATTTCTCCAGCACACGCAAGCCAACAGAAACTGCATATGGAGACACAGACACTCAGGAAGAGAGGCGTGGTGAAAGGACACACAAGACAGTGACACACAAAGGGAGTCACAAAGAAAGAAATAAGTAATGAACAGTTAATGTCTGTGTGAGTATGTGGCTGTGATATAGCAGGAGAGTCTGGTGTTGACATAACAATGACAAGAACTGGAATTAGTTAGTGTCCCTTCCCTCTACACCCCTGACTTGATAATAAGAGCAACCCACAGATTAGCTCCTTTAACAGTGCTAATCCCCCTGTGATGCAGTGGCTGTTAGCACCCCATTCTTTGTGTGAGGAGACTGAGGCTTAGAACTGGACAATACTTGAGCAGCACTGGGCTAGAAAAAGGCAGGATCAGGTTTTAATCTCATCTTTCTTTCTCTGCCTCCAGAGCCTAAGCTCTGCATAGCCATACTCAAATGCTTCTCAGCAGATCTGCCCCTCCTGGGTTTCAGTTCTGCAACTTCAGTGAGTTGTGCAGCCAAATACAAGCCCCTTTGCCTCACTGGCCAGCTCTTTTAGGAGATCTGCAATTGCCTTCTCTCCCTCCTGGTTGTGTCAAGTTATGTTAAATGGAGGAAGAGGTGAGAGGTGTGCTCCTCAGAAGGAGGAGTGTGTTTTCCACGGAGAGATGAGGGTAGAGAGGGTGAGGTGAGGCAGCCCAGCTTGGGTTGGGACACCAACACAAGGACACCTGCAGCCCATATCAGTTGGGAGAGTCTAAGCCTCAGATGCTAACAGCTGGCAGGAGGACTGTGGGGACACAAAGAAGGATGTCTCTTGCTTCCTGCCCCTAATGTTGGGTCCAGGTAGGTATGTGTCTGTCTTTATCATCCACAGACTGATATTTGACATAAAATCATCCAAGGTACAATGTATCTTCCTTATTTATCTGATTTGTCTGTCTCCATTTCTGTGGTACAATCTCAAAAAGGCAAAGATCTGGTTTCTTTCGCTTGTTTATTTTGTTTTCCTACTGCCAAATATTCATGATCTGGCATACAGGAGGTAGCAAATAAATGTTGTTCAATGAATAAACACAGGTCTACCTCCATCATAATTCTCAGAACCTCAATATTTCTAGGATTTTCTTTCCTGCCTGAGAAGGGGTAGAGGTTCTGTAGAGGCCAGAGGAATATCACAATCTCTTTCAAGAATAGCACTACAGAAACTGCAGTGAGATTCTGAGCTGTAACTTTTGATTTGTTTTCTAGAAAGATAGCTCTGGTGGCCACATGGAAAGCAAATGGTAGTGATGTTGGAGGCCAGAGCTGTAAGAAGGAGAAGATGGTGTTATCCAACACCGGGAGGCATCAAGACCTGCAAAAGTGCTGTCAAAACAGGAAAATGCAGTGAACTTTAACAAAACTGTCAAGTTCACTAACTTTCTTCTTTTTTTCTTCAGTTAAAGATCTTGCTTGCTTGACTGCTTTTTCCAAACTCCCAGAGCTCCCCTGAAGTCAGTCAATACAGCATTATTGTCATTTGGGGAATAGTAAACCTTTGAAAAATGCCTTTTGCGCTCTGGATTTATGGAAACCATTTGAACCACGGTGAGTGTTGAAGAGCACTTCGAAACATAGTGTTTTGATTTTCTCAATAATTTTTTGAGGATCATTAGAAATGAGAACTCAAGAGCCAGGATGGATTTTTCCCATAGGCTGCATACTTGTCAAGAAGCATGATTTATTCAAGCACTTCAATAAGGAATTATGAAACCAGCGGAGGTGTCCACTCAGCACTCCTGAGGTGGCTTGTTCCTGAGTCTTACAGGGCCCTGCAGATCCCAGTGCCAAAAAAATGGGGGCAGGACTCATATTCTGTGATTTTGCTGCCCTTGAGTAGATCATGGATTATTCACATCTTGGGCTGAGCCACATCCAGTCCGATCTCCACCTTCCACCCCCACGTAGGAGCAAACCGGACCAGGTGATCCTTACCTACGCATCCTTCACACCCTGTACTATATTGTATTTTGTGTCCGACTGGCAACTCACTGAATTAGTTCAGACCTTACTGGTGTCAGTAGCGTAGGTGGTGGCTCAGGCAGCTGGAAGTAGGTGGCGGTGATCAACATCAAGATCTGGAGCAGTCCAGGTGTGGGTGGAATAAGAGGCAGTGGGAAGAGAGCCAATCTGCTTGCTCCTTTCTTCTCTTCTCCAAGGAAGGCACGACAAGGTTTCTCAAGGACATGGTGGAGTGTATGACTTTGTCATCAGGTGCTGATCAGGAATGAGATAAGCAGTGAGTTCTTGAGGCATTGGTTAGGGTTTTCATTGCCAACCTGAAGAGCTGATATGGCATTGCACTGTGACAGGAAATTCTGTCCTCTCCCCATCCTCCTACTCTCTGCACCTATCTGGAAGCTCACACTCTGAGTCTACCTGTGCTGTGACTTCTCTCACCAAGTCGCTTCTTTCCTCATGCATGTGGTTCCCAAGCGACTCCTCTTTGAAGGTCCAGCTTAGTGGAACCTCTGTCATACTTTCTAAGACCTGTCTCAGCAGATTCAGCACTCCCACTTTCTTTGTTCAGAGCATACCACCTTGCAGTTATTTGGAATGTGTGGAAAAGTCTCCTTCCTTCCTAGAACACCAGAGCCCAGCACGAAGCTAGGCACACAGTAAATGGAGGCTGAATTTCACTCACCCATCAAGACACTGAGTCCTATGGATCTGAATTTGCGTCTTTCCCCTGCTGTGTGTTAGCTCTCTGGCTTTAGTGGAATCTCCGGGCCAGCCTTAAAGCATCATTTTCCATCTCTGCACCTGACCTGGCCAAGCTTGCATAGGTGGCATGTTAGAAAGAGTTCTATAAACTCAATAAACTCACACAGATAGTATTTGTGTAGCCATCTATTATGTGCCACATATAGCTCTAAGTAGTTTATGTGCATGTACTATAGATTTTCAGAGACAACCTACGAGCTGCTATGATTACTATCATCTTCCCTATTACAAGGATGAGGAAGCTGAGGCTGAGATATTAAGCCCTTCTCTGAGACCACATAGCCAGAAAGTGACACAGTGGGATTTGAGCCCAGGAAATGTGGCTTCTGAGTCGTGCTGAACCATGATCTTGCTTCCCTGAAGGCGTTGCTATGCTTTGAGCACCCACTAAGTGCCAAGTACTTTGTTTCAGTTAAGCTTCACAGAAACAGAAACTAAGTGGCTTATATCACTCTCATGTGAGAGATGAGGAAATAGAGGCTCAGGGAGTTTAGGTAACTTGTCTAACGTCACACAGTGTGTAAGCTGTGACCTAGTATCCAGTTGATCGATCCCAAAGTCAGTGATTCTCCTACTTCTGTCTGTTTCTTCCCTCTTTTAATTTCATTGCAAGGGAAACCAATGTCAGGAAAAGAGAAATGTAGGACTTGAAGCCCTGCAGTGGGTTCTGGGGGAGGAGGGATATAAACTGGCTTTGGTTAACTATTGCTTTGTAACAACTACCTCTTGCCAAACCATAATGACAATAGTATGGTGGCTTCTTATTTTCTTCTGTTTTCTAGTTGGTTGGCTATTTCTTCTCTGGTATTGGGATACTTACTGGGTTAATACTGGGAAGACTGGCCAGGCAGACAGGTCTAAGATGGCCCCACAGGGAAGTCTGATAGTTGGTACTGTTGGCATCTAGGCTCCTGGGTTCACCCCCATGTGGCTGTTCTAGGATATCACGTGACTGATTCCTATTGGTCAGTGCAAGTCACCACTGAGCTCAGCTTGTAGAGGAGCAAAAATAGGCTGTGCTGCTACACTGCCTTGTGGAAGAGCAGGAATGAGTGGTCCTGTTATTGGACAAGCCTCCCTGTCCCTGAAACCCAGCCTGTTGTTCTCTCTTCCCTAGGTAGCAGAGGCTTTTTTATTCCTCTTGGGTCCAGGTCTGCTATCAGTTTGTTATGTTCTAGGACCCAAATTTACCTTGGCACAGTTTTTTATTGTTGTTGTTCTTCAGTAGTCAGCAAGCGCAGGGCTCAGGGAAACTTCAGCTCCTCCTCTCTTTCCAGTCCCTGGGGCAATGGGCAGACTTGGCCTTAGGCATTTCTGCTCTGTACAGCTGGCCCTGGAGGGCATTGCACATTCTAATGTCACATTTGGGTCAAGTCAGTGTCTCCTCATACACTTCTGTCCTATTTTCTGTTCTTGCCTCCCTGTCCTACCACAAGTGAGCTTCTAGCAGCAAGTGAAGTTTCCTGCCCATGTCCAAAGGCCCACAATGACGAACACTCCCAAATAAATGGGGAAAACTGCACTGTGAAGGATGAGGTTGAGTATCCAGGTCCTATGAAAATGGTGCAGACCTTGGTTTCCTTTCAAGGCTTCAAGGCACCTCTGGCTAGGGGAATGACCAGCAACAGAACAGACTTCTCAGACCAGGGTTACTTCCACATGTCTGTACTAAGTGCTTGCCTGGGGCCACCTCACATCATAGTGCAAAGATGTACTCCAGAGTGACAGAGACTGTATTCCAGGAAAAGTTTTCACGTTAGGAAGGGACTGCTGTCTTGGGGTTAGAGAGAAGCTATGTGACCCTTTAACCACAATGCAAAACAAAAAGGGGGGAGCAATTGGGCTTTTAAAGGAGCAAAAGCAGGGGTTCAAATGGAAATGTGCACTCACATTCACAACAGCAATATTCACAAGAACCAAAAGGTGGGATCAACTGAAGGGTCTGTTGATGCATCCATAATGCATGGACAAACTACATTCCATCCACACGTAGAACGTAATGCAGGAATAATTTCTGGCACCTGCTACAATAGGGATGAACCTTGAAGACATGCAAAGTGAAACAAACCAGTCCAGAAAGACAGATGCCATAGAATTCCACTTACATGAAGTACCCTGATTAGTCAAATTTGTAGAGACAGAAAACAGAATGTTGGCTGCCAGCTGGGGGAGAAGAGCATGAGACGCTGTTTAATGAAGATTCAGATGGGCAAGTTGAAGAGCGTACTGGAGAGGGACAGGGATGATGGTAACTTAATGTGAATGCACCAAATGCTACTGAGTTGTACACTTTAAAAATGCTTAGGATGGTAAACTTTGTTAAATATATTTCCTCATAATTTTTAAAAGCCTCTTCAATGTGCCATGAGAGAAATTAAGGGGAAGTGGCTGGATACAGGTGTAAGCGAGGAGCTATGGACAGAGAGCAGGGGAGGGAAAATTTTTTGGATCACAGGAAAGAAATCCTGGACAAAAGAGGGCCCAGAAAGCAGAGAAGGCCAGGAAGCCAACTTCAGAGTGAAGCCCGGTTCATGTTTCTCTAGACAGGGGCCCAACAGCAAATTCTGTGGTGCCGGCAAAGAGCAAAGAGAAGAATGAGAGAATAACGTCACCCGGAGATGATCACTAGACATCGGACACACGCACTGAAGCACACCCTCTATATGTGCTCAGATTATGTGTTAAGGAAAAAATGTTTGAAGGTAAAAGAATTCTTAAGTCAAAGTGAATTTTTTCTCAGAAAAACAAAAATCAGAAGTCATCATAAGATCTCCTTTCCACATGTCATATCAATAGCATTAAACTATAAGAACATGTGAAAAAATTTTAGGAAAAAGTATAAACATAAGTATGTTTATTAGTAAATCCATCAATAATAATCAACTGGCCGCTCTAACTTGACCTTTCAACCACCACCTTCTTTCTCTGTGGCAAGATGTCTTCTTCCCTGAGGGATCAACACTGAGACTTTCTTTAGCTCAAGACCTCCTGACCGTTGTTCTACTCAAGTAATAGCACAGGGAGGAAGTAGCCTGGTATTTCGGGTCTGTTTGCCCTCATCAGTGAGGTTTATAACCCTCTCTTCCTTTCCTGATGGCATGGTCACCTTTGGTTATTTCTTCATGTGGAGGTTTTCCTTAAAGACTTGAAAAGAAAACATCCCGGGTAGTAAAGACATTCTCAAAGCACCACGTCTGATCTCCCTGCGAGGTGGACATTGGCACGTAGCAATGTTTTCAAGTGGTGCTGTGCATAGCATCCCCTGCTGTGTGGCTGGCCATCCTGTATTGTCCCGAGTCTGCCAGCTCAGCCCTGCCAGGAAGTTTTCTAGCAGTGGGGGCCTTACGGAGGGCAAGAGTAATGTCTGGAAGCAGACTGGCCAGTTCTAAGATTACTGCTATAGACACTAAAAGCCAAAGGACACAAGGTCAGAGAGAGCAGAAAGGGGACACAGGGAAAATATGTTCACCATATTTGTTTACAGCATCATGTAGTTCTTAGAAGTCATTTTTGGAGATAAGAATATTCTTTGCCACATTATAAATACAGACATTGAAGTGACATAAACCTGAAGGTTCACAGACAGTCAGTATTTGAATTCAGGTCCTCATGGTTCAGAGGTGATTGGAGCTTCCTCTAAGCCAATGGCATGAGTAGCTTCAGACTGGGTTCTCATGTGAAGAGAACAAATGGTCGGTAAGTGTTTCAGATTTAATTCTGGGGAGTGGAGTTCTTCTCTGTAGGAAACAAGTCTAGAATCACCAGGCTTGCATACAGGAAGGCAGCCTGGTGGAAACACTACCTGGCAGCTGAAAGTCCTATTTCTCTGGAGTCCCGAGGTGGCAGTGGAATGTGGGTTTTGTCTTCAGGTTAAACACACTGAGTGGAACAATGGGTGTGAAGATGTGAGGAAGGGAAGAGATGGCATGTAATGAGGGAAAAGGAAAGATGGGAGGAGAGAGAAGAGGCATAGAGATGCTGGCTGATAGGTCCTCTAGGGACCACTCCTAGTAGCCAAAAGCTGAACAAGAGAGGCACGGAGGAGACTGAGGGTGGAGGTGAAGCAGGGAGAAGGTCTGCAGGGTGGTGAAGTGGGAAGGGCGTAAAGAGCTGATCACCATCATGCTGCAGAGGTGGGAGGAGAAGGAAGCACAGAAGACACCACGGGATTGAGCCTTAGTGGTTGGAGGTCAGCAGTGGTCATGGGCAGCTGGTCGAGAAGGTGGACGCAGCACTGTGCAGATGTTGGGAAGACCCTGCAGGTCATCCACAAGGACTCAAACCAGGATCCTATAGACAGCGCCTTTATGCGATAAGTTATTTTTGCTGTCAACCCACGTGGTTGTGCCTGGTAATTATAGGGTACAAGGAAGTAAGAAAGACATAATTCCTCCCCATCAAAGCCTGACTGTTTTACATCTCCACCTCTCTGGCAGGCAGGCTTTCTGCTTTCACAGGTGCCACTTTGATTTCAGTCACGTAGGAAAGGAATTTGAAACACTTTCAAAGTGATTAAAGAGAGGAAGCTATTGCAAATGTGGGCTAAATGCAATAATCACATTAACTGTTTATGGCCATGGGGATTTCGGGCTGGAGCTGGTGAGAACCTTGGCAGAGGTGATGATGACACTGCAGGAGCAGGAGACAGCAGCAGTGCAGGTGAAGGAAGGCTCAGGAATAGGGGATGGGGGCCCCCCATGTGATAATACTTATTATTCCAGTTTCTGTTTATTGAGTGTTTACCAATCATCCAGTTCAGTCTCCTTAAACCTTCACTAGAGTTCACTGAGATGGGCATTATTATTCTCATAGCAAGGAAATCAAAGTCAATAGAACATCAGTTTTTGTTTTGCTTTGTTTTTTTTTTTTTTTTTTTTTAATTTGAGACTCACACCTTCGAAGTGGCACTGTTTGAATGTGGAGTTAGTTCCGTCCAAGCACAAAGAAACACTCAGCCTTCAACTTCACTATGCAGTTTGTCTATTCATGATCACAGTCATGATATCCCTCTTAGATTTGGCAATTTCCCCTCTACTCCTAGCCCTGGGATGAGTGGAAGGATCTTGGTTCATTAGTTCCCAAAAACTCCCAGATAGGAAGGAATTTGTGTGACTTATTGTCTCCATGAGAGCACAGGTCAGAGAGCTCAGGGAAAGTGCGGTTCAGTGAAAAGATGGAGAGAGTTTGAGAAGTGAAGGCCAGGTCCACCAGGGGGCTCAGGGATGCTTATACGAAGTGGCTTCAGCTGCTTTGATGGGACCCTGCTATGGCTACATTGATCCTTACTTAAAGTCACCTTGTTGTGGACTTTAACAATTCACAGAATACTTTCACAGAAACATACATGTTAGTGTTTGATTGAATAACTGGGTATTGTAGCTCAGCCAAGATGACACATCAAACTGACCATATTTGTTCCTCCCACCTCACTCCCTCCTTCCCTCTCTGCTGCCCTCCTTCCCTTCCTGCCTCTTTTACCCTTTCCTTTCCTCTCTATATATCTAGGTAATGAAGCACCAGGAGATGAGGTCTAGGGTAAGAGCAGAAATAAGAGTCTTAGACTGGGGGAGGGTAAGAGCCTTAGCCTTGGGGAGGGAGGATCTGGAAGTTATTTCTTTTCATATCTGACTCTCACTTATTTTTATTTCTAAGAGTTTTTCATAATACAGGTACCATTAACCTCTGCTATGTAGTACTATATAACAAGTGGCTCTAAGACTTCTAGGCTTAAAAGTGACATTCTCCTGATCTGAGATCTGCTTCAAGCTGCAGCTCCAGCTGGCCACAAACCCATGGCTCCCAGTTGTGGACTTGGTTCACATCCTATCCATATTTATTCTGTGGTCCAGGCTCAGGTTCAGAGGCCACATCAGGATGTTTCGATGGTGGGTCACTAAAAGCCAGGAGGACAAAATCAACATAGTGCAAGGACATTTCAGCTCTGTTCTGCTTGCTTTCCTCTACTCCATAGCAAGTCACTGGGCCAGCTCAATGTTGAGGGGCCTGGCAGCCAACAATGCTTACCACAAGGTGCTAGCTGGACTGTGGCTGACTGTGTCATTCTGTTACAAAGGAGTGAGTCACTGTGACCTGTAATTCAGAGCATTGTCCTCATCTAAGCTCTGGGGTCCCATTGCCTCTCCAGGCAATGCACCTGAGTAGTTTCTTTATAGATCATTGTAAGCTATCTCACCTCAGCTATCTATGATGCTGCAACTACCCACTTCAGCCATCCTTTTGCCCTTCAGATTCAGACACAAGCCAAACACCAACCCAGGGTGTCCCCTGTGCTCCACAACAATGTGCATCATGTAGTATCAAAGCCCCTTTCATTAGAAATCCTCATCCATCTTCCAAAACCCTCCCCCGGGTCTTCTTGCTGGGCTGGGGTTCTATTTTTGTAAAAAAAAAATCAATTGTCAAGTTTGGGGTAATTGAAATATTTTCCCCCTCTAGTTCCAATCATTTTTCTCTTGCTCAGTCAAGCATGTCCGCTCTGCTGCCTCCTTCTCGCTGGACGCTGCGTTTGTGTTTGGAGATGAGACATTTCCTGCCAGCTGCGCTGTGCGCCACTGAGCTGGGTACAATATGAATTGCTCATTACGGTCACTTATTATCTTGGATTCCCTTAAGTTACTCAGAATAAACTCAGGACAGTTTAATCTATTACACAAGGAATAGAATATTGACTTCCCCCAGCCTCAAACCCAGAGGCATGGGCCACACTGGCACTAAATGACTAGGACAAAAAGTCTGGTGGCTGGATGCATGGTTCGCATCAAGCCCCACATAGGATTACTTCAGGCGATCACAAGGGTGAATGTGAATGCTGATTACATCTGTAGGTACCAGCCAAATGAAATGAAGTGTAACTGTATAATGTTAGGCAAATTTAAAGGATTGTTATTTCTCCTGGGCCAAATCGCTGCTTCCCAATATAGAAGAATGACCTCTGAGGTCAGATCCAAATTACCTGTTTTATGCTTCTGTGAATCTAAGTGCAATACAAGAAAGCTCTGGGCTGGTGGCAGCGGGTCCTTGGGCCAGCCATCTGTGCCTTTTTACTATCCTCCATCATGAAGCCCCCTCTGATTGATGGCCAGATGTGGTCCGGTTGGGGAACTCCCATCTTTTCTGTGTGACAGGAGGGAGGCTGGTCATCTCTGTGAAGTAGGTAGAGGGCCCATGCATTTCCCACCCTGCTTCTCACTTGAGAATATGCCATGCCCAGCTGGCTTTGTTGGACTCACAAGGAAGCTGCTGCTCAGAGCCTCACCTTCCCCCAACCAATCACTTCCTCTTTTCAGCCCACTAGGATCTAAGTCCACACAAAAGGCTCCACACTGAAGTGCTAATTTCTCCTGAATCCTGCATAACATTCATTCACGTGTTTGTTTCCTGTGATACTTGCCTCACAGTATTCTACTGCCTATTTTTATTGCTTCTCCTTGTAAGTTGTAACTCCAAGTTTGGCTCTAAGGTATCCCCAAGTCCCTGGTACACAGCATCAGACCAGTCAATGTCCTAAGAGTCAGAAATAGGAGGAGAGAAAAGGGAAACATCTTTTTCCCATTCAGTATTCAAGTAGCATAAACTGAACTTCCAGGTGGGCTGAAACATAGTTTTATCCTCAATTCCTATGGATACTAATGGGGGTGGGGAGTTTGGCATTGTTTCTGAGGTGATTAACTGGATGAAGTTCTTCCGTGTCTAGGGGTACACTGGCACCAGACCACGCTCCACCTCTCTCATTATGGCTTCACTTGCATGGTGACCACACAGAGGCCCAGCAGAGTCCAGGGGCAACTGACTGCTTCAACAGGGCAACCTGGGCTACTGGATGGAAGAATCTCAAAGAAGAGAACCACCACAATATCCCAGCGATGACCTGACTCCTTTTAAGAAACGTAATTGTTCTGACTCCCTCAAGAAGTTCCTTCCAGGAGGCCATCTAGGGTATAGGCTCCAGCCCAAGGGGATCTGGGTTTGGGCTCATGGAAGGTGAACTCAGACAGCCACAGACTGGTTTGGAGAAAAACCAAAAAGTGAGAGCTGTGCTATCAGATGTCTGTTTACTTTGCTTTGTGGCCTTTAACAATTCTTTTTTTCTTTCTGAACCTCAGTTTCTCTGCTATGGAGTGGAGAAGTTAAGAATATGGATTATTTTTCCTTCTTATTTTCATTTGTTTATTTTTTTAGAGTCTCATTGTATAGTCAGGGCTAGCCTAAAACTCATGGCAAGTCTCCTGTCTCAGTGCTAGAATTACTGGTGTGTGTCACCATACCTGGAAAGAACATGATTCTTAAATTACTGGGCTTCAGATTCTGACTTGCTACTGTCTTTACCAGCAAGATCTTAGAAAGGTCATTTGCTCTGCAAAATGGGGTCAGTGATATACTTCATGGGGTTGTGATGAGCTTTACATGAATATATATATATATATATATATATATATATATATATATATGAAATACTTAGAGTCATGCCCTAGGATATGGTGAGTGCAATGTAGATGTTTACTGAAGACATTGTTATTGACATTTTTCTATTGCCATCTGTCAACACACTAGGACATTGGTCCCAAATATGAATTTCTGGACTGGGGCTGATCTCTGATGGGAGCTTTCATCAGGAGTCAAAAGGAGAACCAAACGTCCACGCCATATGTGTACTGTGTTGTCAGCGTTTGGTTTGGGGGAAGATTGTCCTCTTTTCTGAAGCAGTGATCTTCCTATTCTTTTAGTGCTAAAATGGCATTTTTAAATGAAACACTAATGACTGGATTAAAAATATGTTTCGGCTCGTAAAACAAGAAGCTGGTCTCACATTGAGAGTCTTCATCTTGTTTATCTGTGTCTGGGGGCACCAGATCACTCTCCACTGCTCTCATTACGGCTTCACTTGCTTGGTGGTCAAGCAGTGGCCCAGCAGAGTCCATGGACAATTGACTGCTTCCACTGGGCAACCTGGGCTACTGGATGGAAGAATCTGGCAGAAGAGAACCACCCATTATCCCAGAGATATCACTTAATTCACTCAGCTCATTTTTTAGAAGAAGATGCCATTGCTCAGATAGCAAGGGAGTTAACCAAGACACAGGACAGTATCAAAGAATCTGAAGAACAGATTCTGGTCCTCTAGTGAGATTAAAGTGACTCATTTCAAAGAAAAGAAAGTGACAGTGATACCCAATAGAAATCTGAAGGCAGTGTTATGCAATACAATAACCACAGACAAATTCCTATTATTTTGTTTAGTGAAATTCTGTACCTTTTTAAATGTTTCTTTTGTAATATTTTGCATTCTCTCTTTGTTTTTTTTTTTTTTAAAGAAACTCCTTATATCAGTAGGATAGTATGTTAGGAAATATGATTAGGAGAAATTGTGAAAGCTTAACTCAGCTCTATGGAAACTTTGCTGCCCTCATACTCATGCCACATGGTGTCACAGCAAACACTAGTCTTGCCACTATGATTACCTCCTTCACAGCTACAGAAATGTACAGCATACGTATGAAGCACCAAACAGCAAAAAAAACCTTCACAGAGATTATCTCACTCTCTCTTCCGAGGCATGGGAGATGGATAACTAACCCTACTTTATGAATTAAGTAAAAGGAGACTTGGAGACGGTAACTTGCCAAGGGTCTTATGGTTAGGAACAAAGACAAGATAAATCTGGGCTGGACACCAAAGTCAGCCTTTCAGTCCCCACATCATGTCACCACTGGGGGTTCTGAGCATGCGCACTGGCCCTGTCCAAAGAGCAAAGTTGAATAAGTGTTGACCTGTGTGATAGTTTACATTGTGATTCTCAAGAGACACCATTTGATCACCTCTCCTCCCTAGCTCCTGGTGCAGAATCGAGCCCAGAGTAACTGCTCACTGAACACTTGTTACCTGAATGAATGGGTGAAACAAGTGAATGTGTTGAGACTCAGGAAGTATTGCTAGCATTCAGAATTCCACTCCCAATCCCCCCTTGATATTCTAATTGTGGAACATGGGCACAACACATGAATCTGCCTTTAAGCAAATGCCTGGACAATTCTACTCAGGCTTCACAAACTGTCCTATGAGAAATCTGGCTACAGGAAAATGGATTTGTCTGATTATCAGGAGAGGGGAAGCTGGTATTTCATTCTGGAGAAATGGTACCTACTGCAAGCCACCTGGGACTGTCCTTTACAGACATTTCCTGATAGCTGTGCCTGTCTCTTTACCATGTGATGTGCTACCCCCTTTTTGGTCAACAAGATGGAATTTTGAGTGAGAGAGATTTCTGACAACACCATGCCACAGCCGAGAGGGGCCTGCTCACTGTCAGGCTTCTGCTGCCTCTCTGTCAGCAGGCAGGCCATTAGGGGCACCCTGCCCTTCCATGCTTGCTTGTTAGCACATTTAAGTCCTTTGTAGGAGGCTTTTCTCAGCAGTAATTGGGCCTTCACTCTGCTGTAGATCCTAGTCACAGAGCTTGTTAGCTGTCAGGCAAGCCTGTGAATTTGTGGAGTGGTCAGCAATGCTCATTTTTTGAAGACAGCCCTGTGGCGTGATCACCCTATGGAAGGACACTACCAACAGAGGAATGTGTCTTATCATGGGAGGAGGAGAGGGGAATTAGGGTTCAACTTGGAAATAGGAAAGTTGACAAAGTAGAGGCCTCACCCCTAGGGTTTCCACAGAGCTCAGTCCCATCAGGCATATGTTTGTGAAAAATCTACATTTTAGGCTGTGGCTATAAGTTTGCCTCAAGCTCAGTTATCCCGAGGGAACAATGACAACTTCTTGCAGTGCTTTCATTCCCCCTTGCATAGTTTATAGGAGATCATTTGAGCAATTGGAAAGCATGAGAGAATAACTCCAATGGAAGGAAGCTTACAGCAGTGCACAAATTAGAGCCTAACCTGTCTGTTATCTTACGGAGAAAGCTCACGTGGACATGGGCCTGGCTAACTTGTACAGATGTCATTGGGAAGTTCCAAACCTTTCTGGTTCCTAGTTGTTGATTTCTAGGACAGTATCCAGTGTGGTTGACCATCCTGCTTGTTTGCCTGACCACCAAAGTGACTCTCTAGGGTCTTCAGTGCTCCCTTGAACCAGGGACTCAGGGAAAAAGTATATTCAAGGGAATGAGACAAATATTTGTTAGAAAATAGATCCAAATGTAGTGGTACATGCCTGTACTTCCAACTACTTGCTATTCAGGAGGGTGAGAGAAGAAGATTACAAGCTTGAGGCCAGCCTAGGTAACTTGGTGAAAAGCTGTCTCAAAATAAATAGGTCCAGGGATATATCTCAGTGGTAGAATGGCCCTGGGTTTGATCCCAAGAGTGGAAGAGAAGAGGAGGAAGAGGAAAAGAGCAGGAGGGGGAGGAAGAGGAGGAGAAAAAGGAGGAGGAGGAGGAAGAGAAGGAGGAGGAGGAGGAAGAGGAGAAGGAGGAGGAGGAGGAGGAGGAGGAAGAGCACAGTGAAGAGAAGTGGCAGTGGAGGAAAAGGAGGAAAAGGGAGGAAAAGAGGGGCAAGAGAAGAGAGGAGAGGAGTGAAGAAAGGAAGGGAAGGGAAGGGAAAAAGAAAGGAAATACCAACAAGAAGGAGAGAAAGTTAGGAAGATTCTGTCTCCTCAGGTTTGCCAAGGTCCTTGTAGACAGAGCTAGATCATTTGGACAGAGACTGCAAAATCAGGAGCAAGAGTTGTAGGCAGCAGATGGACACATAGGTCTCAGGGCAAGGGGAAGAGGTCAAGAGAGTAGGTGCTTACAACGAGACTGGCTCATATCCGCTATTTGCTTTGGTGCCTACTCCACAGCTTATATCCACACCCCATCCTTCTCTGGCCAGTGCTCTGCCCACTGCCACTCCATAACTTAATCTAAAGGGAGGAGGATACTACACAGGGGTTTGCTTTGTAATAGATACCTGTTGCATTTGACCAGTGAAGCACAGATAGAAGACTGTAGAATTGGAGAAGGGCATAGGGTGGGAGAGGTGGATTCAGACGTGCCCTCTTCAGACCATCTTTATTTTGGTGTCCTGTCTGGAAGTCGTTGGGTTCTCCACTTCTCATCTGGTTGCTCTTCTTCATAACTCAGGCTCTCACTGAGTTACAGATACCCATTTTCTTCCACCTGGCCCTCTAGGTTTAAGGGTGACAATGTCTTCCTGCTACTTATTTTGGACCCCAGGGCTCTCAGCATTGCAGTACCAATAACTGAGCAGCAAAGACTTTTATTTTGGTAAAGAACAGGAGATATAAACTTAAGGTTATAGATAAAGCATAGGGTAAAAGAAATGAGAGAAATGCATAAGATAATGAAGGGGATGAAAATACATAACTTTTCTGGTGGGAATAAGAAGAGATCCCCCATGTACACATACACTCTCCTGAATTCAAGCACAACATCTTTTCTTTCCTTTAAGGGTCTTTCTGATCATTTTCATGGGGATTGATGAGTGGCAACTGTCATAATGCTGGGGTGTTCTGTAGCACATAAGTGGACTATAATGAAAACAGGAGCTGTCTTGTGGTCATTCTGGTAGTCATCCTAGATGTGGCCAGTTTTGGCTAGACTAAATGAAAAGAAACCATGGATCTACAGGCACACTGCCATCCAAGAGCAGGGTATCAAGTACAATTGGACAGTAGAAAGTAAGACTGGGTGATAGTCCTACTGTAGCTGGACTTGCATGCCTCACCAATCCCACCCATGGTACTGAGAGAAGCCCCTTTACTGGGATCTCTCAGTGCACTCTCAGTTGAGATCTGTAAATTTTTGGACTTAGCTGATAGAGGGTTTCTATTCCCTGAGCTTTGTTATCTTGAATTTGAATTTTTTCCTCTGATGGTGAGTTTCTTAGTTAATTTCTGGCTGCTGGGAAAAAAATATCCAATGCCTGCTACCGAAGGAAGGAGAGGTTTATTTTGGCTTCAAATTTGTAATGGCTTTAGTGGATAATCAACTGGATTCAAGGCAAGATGTTATGGCAGAGGGGAATTCAGAGAAGAAAGGAAGGAGATGGACCTTTCTAGGCTATGCTCCAGTGACCCACCTGCAACTAAGCTTCACCTCCCAACATCACATTTAGCCATAAACTCATCAATGGATAAATGCAACCCCATAATCCAGTCTCCTCCCAAATGCCCACCTGTGACTATGTGAGGCTTTAGGAAGGCATCTAGATGTAAACTTTAACTGACTAAGTGTAGCTTGCTCTGACCTTGGAGAAAAATGTAATATTACATTCTTGGCATGAAGAAAGGACAAGGCAGAGCCTGTGCAAGCAAAGAGAGGCTTGTGGAAGAAGCTGGATGGAGAACCCTTTGGCTATTCCTCAGGGCCAGGCTCTGTGTAGTCTTAAGATCACTTCTAAGAGAGGGTCTGTGTGGTGCTCTGGTTCTTGGCAGGCCTAGTTTGATGGAGGAATACCAAGATCAGACCACCCAGGAAAAGATAGAGTTGGTATTTGCAATCTCAGAGTGGCATTTATAATAAGAAAGTCAGAGACCTGAGAAACATTTTTTTTAATGCCAGAAGCACAATTCAAGCAATTAAGTCTGGAGTTAAGAAATAGCAGGTAAGTGAAGCCTGTGAAGTGAGATGCTGGGGGAAGGTTTGGCTGCGAGGTTGCTGGGGAGCACATCCACTTTTTCAGGGTGAAAATTCTCAGGAAAGACTCATAGAGAAGGCAAATGAATCAAAGATCCAGAAAGTTCTTGAGCTAGAGGGATAGAAGGGGACATGTGACATGACCTGTTTAGGGGAATAAAAAGAATCCACAGATGAAAGGAAGTTGCTTCTTTCTTCCCAGAAATCTTCTAACTAATGTGTCCTGGGCCTGTGGCACAGCTTGTGGCTTCAGTTACTGATTTTAGAAGCCCCGTTGGCAGATATAGGCCAGAATCTGGTGGATATGATAAACTTGGTATTAACTTGGTCAACTTGGGCTGAAGCTGAAAAGCATGTGTGTTACGCTGAATCAACTTTTTTGTGCCTCATAGTTATATCAACCATATTCAAGAGGAAACCTAGTTGGCTTCATTACACTCACCTTTTATTGTTAAAAATGCCTTCTCTGGTTCCAAGGTACTAGGTATGTCCCCTGTAGTGATCTAAAATGGTGTAGAACGGACTGGCTGGGATGTATGACAGCAAATTCAGGATGGTCATTACTTTATGCACTGGGTTCTAACTTAGCTAAGGTGATAGCAAATTTCTAGTGTGTCCTAATCCTCAAGTTCGATTATAAAGTCAGAGAGAGACATGCAGTGAGGATTTAATAACTATCCCTCTCTGGACCCTAAAAGTCACCAATGGTACAATGGGTGTGGGGCACTGGCAAATATGCAATAGATACTCCGTAGAGTTTAGGGCTTGTTACCACTGATGTCTGAGGTTTGTTTTGATGACCTTTTCTTCTGTTCTACTACCCTGATGGAACAGCGTGATACAGTGGAGTATGTTTCAGCAACTAAGGATACAAGGACACTTAGAGAAAGACAATGGCACAGCTGGGTGTGGTGGCACACACCTGTCATACCCTGATTTCCAGATAATGAGACTGGTTCCTCATGAAGAACCTTCCCCAACCTCAGCTGAGAAATGCCATCGTCGAAACCCAACTTATTAGAAAGTGTAGGAATCACCTTCAAGTACTATTACTAAGTCGCATCACATTTTTTTTTCTCCAGCAATCTGACACATTCATTGTGATTGACTATTATATCATATTAGCTGCTGGGGACATAATAGAAGACAACAAAGACATCCACCCTCAGGGAATTTGTATGCTGAAGACACAGACAAAAATTGAATGGATGTTTGAGATAATGGAAAGCGATAAACGCAATGAAGAAAATTGAAGCAAGAATGAAAGAATAATTTTGTTTTAAATGCAGGAGCCAGCACAGTGATATTGCAGGGGGTGACATCTGATAGGGCAGTGAAGCAATCCATGAGAATACATGAGAGAGCGTTCTTGGGAAAGGGGACGGCAAGGATAGGAGACTTACAATGGGACACTGCTGGGTATGTTTGAAAAAGGTCAGGAATGCCTTGTAGCCAGAATGGGCTGAACAAAGGGGTAGAGTGGGAGCAACAATGTTAGAGAGACTGGATCTCTTTCTTCTCTAGGGACACTTAGGTTTTACAATCCTGACACAGTGGGAGCTTTCAGAAACATCACTTCAGGGCACATATAGGGTCTAATATAGATAGGCTGTAACACCACCTGTCACCAGTAGTTGCTGGTAATGCACCTGATGCCTATAGTTTGAATTCTTCCATTTCAATCCACATGTTTATAGCACATATCAGGAGACAGAGAGTAGGCAAACCGCTAGACTACAACAGTAAGTTAGGCACAGTCTGGGTGAGTGTAAATTCAAGGATCCAGTGAAATGACCCATCGGGATGACCCACTTCTGGCTTTGATGAAACAGAACAGCCCAGTGCTCACTGGCCCTTCATTCTGCTGCTGGGGGAACTACAGACCCAACCTTTCATCTCCCTTTACCTTCAGCCTGAGCTGCAGACCATGTCCAAAACCAGCCAAACCTGTCTGAAGTCTCAGCTGTTGGATTGAGGGTACTGTGAAGAAGGGGACTTGTGATTTTCCTGAGAAGTACTGGAAGGTATCCATTCTCGCCACCACTGTACTGTACCATCTGAACCCACCAACCATCATAATGTATTATCATTGTACCCTGAGAATTGTATATTATTAACCCCCTCCCTTTTTGGTTCTACATATTTGGTACAGGGCCTCACTACGTAGCTCAGACTCATAGTGATCCTCCCATTTTCAGCCTCCCCAGCTCTAAGATTACAGGTGTATGCCACCATGCCCAGACTTGGTGGCTGGCTCCATGTTTGTCTGCTGAGCTATCTTGCAGGCTCTCATAAGCCCCTTTTTATAGTTGAGGAAATTAAAGTTCAGAGAGACAATGTGATATTTTTAAGTGTTGCGCTAGTTGCTGAGAGATTACCTGTTACATCCAGAACTCCCTCCATATTCTGCTCTGCAAAGCTGAGGCCAAGACCATAAAAGGCATTTTTATGTTGCCCTCTGGATTCCTATCAGGTTTCTCCAATAAAGGGAGCCACAGAAAGAACAGAAGTCAGAAGATGGGGGAGGAGAGATCCATCTTCTTTTTCTTGTTGCTGCTGTGAGTGGTCTGTCTGGTCCAGTCTCTCGGGATCATGACTGCTTTTACGGTGTGGTCACCTTTTGGTTCAACTGACACAGGTGCCAAATGTCTGCTGGGCTGGTTCTCCAGGCTGTGGGCCCCCCTTGAAAGGATCAGGGGCTCTCCTTTCCTCCCAGGGATGCCTGGGCAGTTCTGCCAATTCACTTGTTTTCTTAATTTGTGAAAGCTCTTCTTCAACTTGTCTGTGAAGAGATCTTCAGAAACACCCTCCTCATTACAATGTTAAATTAAAATTTAGTAGATGAGGCACATAGCAGAATAAACTTTCAATTAAAATATACACACTGCAATGGTGAAAGGAAACTAGAGACAACTTGCAGGCATCTTTGCCGCGAATGTGCTCGAGATTTAATTTTACTATGACATCTCCTTGGAATTACACTGCTAATTGATCACATTGTGTCTGTCTGTTATTTAAACTTTCAATAAAACGGAGATTAATGGAAGGTGTAATCCTCCCGGGCAGAACAAATATTCCCATTGCTCATGTCAGGTACAGAAATGGAAATGCTCTGCTAACAGCTTTTTGCATTCAATCTGTGAACATGAAGTTAATCATGAAAAATGCAATGATTCTTTAATTGCTTGAATGAAATTTTTTTCTGCCTGCCCCATTTCTCACCCAAAATAGCTGTCCTTGTCAGGGAGCAGAGCGAGGTGACCAGGATGCAGAGCCATGCTTCAGAGCCTGGAGCTCCAGGAGGGGCTGGTGGTGCAGCTGGTGCCAAGGACATTTTCAGTCACCCTTGAGAATAGGTATGCTTGCCAGATGGGACTGGAACTGGCAAGGGACATAATCCAGCTACTGTAGTAACCAATAACACCTACACCAAATTGTGGGTCTGGCAGGAGCGTGAGGTAATCTGTGGGGAAAGGCGGTACCTGAAATGGACACACAGAGAGTAACATATGCTGAATCTAGAAGCCACATAAAGACAAACTATCTAGTCCTCCTTCAGGTGGGAGGCAGGGTTGTGTTTCAGCTAAGCATTCTAATCTTATTGTTTATGAACTAGTTACCTTGGCTAAGATGCTTAAATTTACCTGTTGTACTTTGGAATGGCCATAACAGTTTCTGTCTCAAAGAATTGCTATGATTTGTGTTCTTGTCATGTATAAAATATTTTGAATAAGAACAAGCCCCTGTCCTGATCACCATGCATGTGTTGGCCATTAACATTATTGTGCTCCCAGCTAATGTCTCTGTCTTTTCTATCACATCTCAGCCACACTCAACAGCATTGACTCACAGGCTCTGGTGTCAGTTCATAGGTTATTGATTACCACATCTACACAAGTCACTCACTTAATTTCTCCAAGTCCCTAGATTCCCTGACTGTAAGTTAGAGATGGTAATAGCTGCCTCTTGGGTTGTTGTAGAGATGACATATGTGTAGATTATTCATCACAACAAATGACAGCTGTGGTGATTATGATCATTGTTTTCTTTGAGGCCCTGAAGAATCCATACAGTTCCCTTCACTTTAAAGTCTCTGATTGATGGATCAGTCTTCTGGTAGCTTTCATTCATTTGGGTTCCTTGAACTAGGTCTGGGTAATGAAGGCACACAGCTACAGTCGGTTTTCTCTGCCTTTGACTTTTCCTCAGGTCTCTGGGCTTGTGCTTCTGCTCCACTACATCTTTCCCTGTCTAGGAGGAACTCTGGCTCCTCTAAATGTTCCTCCAGTGCAGGGGATTCTGGTCCCTCATGTAGCTGAGGTTGCCTTTGATCTTTAAGATAAATTTTTCTGGCCAGTGAATGGACTAAGTGTCAAGAGTTCATGCTAAGCCAATAAGGGCAAGACAGGCTCATGGGGTAAAACATATGTTTGCTTTAACAGCAGAAATTATGGGTAGAAAAATTCCATTACATATGGTCATAAGCGGGGCTGAATTAACACAGTAAACTTTGGAAAATCCACATTAAATTCTTCTAGAATGAGGTATGGGATAAACAGTGGTATGCTAGTAAATTTTAGCAAATGGCTTTATGAAGGGGGCAATATCTTGATTTATAATTAAGCCTTATTGTGGGGTACTCCTACTGAGGCCAATGCTAGCTACCAAAGATTTGTAAATTTCCTGAAAGCCTAACAACTGACATCAATATTAGAACTGAAGTAAGTACATTAATAAGTGAACTGCTTATTTTTATGAAAGGAAAGCAGTTGCAAAATACTGAACACCTTTTTTTCAGTTTTAGGGTAACTGCCCCTCTATTTCTAGCACTCTTGCTCTGTGTCCATTGCTTTAAAGGAGGATGTTATGGTGAGAAGAAAAATTGTGAATTCTCTTCCTGGATTTTATGTTCTAAAGGGTGTTCTTGCACAGAACAGAAAGCTCTTTTAGATTCTCAAACACAAATCCTGAAGACCAGGAGGTTGAGAGGAGTCACCACCATCTGGTCTCTGGAGCAGAAAGAATTCCAAATGCTCAGTGAAGAAAAAACAATGGTAGAGGAAAGGTTGAGAGAATAGTCAGCCAGAGATCCTACACACAGCAGCTTTCTCCCTCCTCCTGCACAGAGCCCTGCTAAGGCAGCAAGACCCAAGAGAGGCTTATGGGATTCAGGACAAGAGTGGACCATATTCAGGTGGGGGAAACCCAGGAAAGCTTAGAGAAATAAATTATAGATATGATGTACTCATAGGCTATTAGAAGCAGCTGATTTTTTCTAAATCTGTCAACAACCACAGGGATATAGGAGTGAGCTGGAAGAAAGGAAAGGTGTATGTAGGAGAGGGAGGGACTGGTGAGGAACAGAGAGGGCGATGGGAATCTCAGAGGATGCTCCTGTGGGACCACACTGAAGCATCTGATTGTCTTAAAGCTATGCAAGAACATGACCAGAGCTACAAAGCAAGGGGTCAGTCCCCAAATTGACTGAGATTGGTTGTGCCACTGTAGCCAAGCAGGATCTTAAGATACAATAAAGTTACAAAGAAGGTTCATTTTATATTTCTGTCACACATAAATGTGTGGACTATGCTTGCAATTCTAGTCCTTTTTCTTTTGACTAGAAATCAGTAAATATTTTCTGTAAAATTCTAGAGAAAAATATTTCTCTACTCTCTTTTTACTTCCCCTCTGCTAGTTTTTCTTTTTTTCTCCTCTACCTCCTCCTCTCTTTCCTCCTCCTCCTCCTTTTCTTCTTTTTCTACTCTATCTTCCTTCTTCTTGTCCTCCTCCACTTGCAAAATGTAAAGTGTAGGCTTAGCTGACAGATCAAGGGCCGTATGTGTCCTCACTGTGTGAGAAGCGGCAGCCTTCAGACTGAAGCAAGCCCCTCCGTGTTGGTCCTCCCTCTGCTGCGCCCAGCCCACAGAGCTGCTGTCTCCATGGCAGTTCCCTTTGGCAGTTCTGTTGGATTTCACAAAGCAGGGAAATTGTGTTGCAATGAAATGCAGCTAAGTCACTGTGTATCAGCCTACCAAGAGAACAACACTCATTTTCTGGCCACAGGCCCACAGGGAACCTGTATCTGGCTATGCAATGAAGTCTTGGCTTAGGTGAAATTTACTGTTCCTTCTATCTTTGGTTAAAACAAGGGCATCTTTCTCTCATTCTCAGAGGACTAATTTACTCTCTCTAGTTCTGCTTAACAACTCAGCATCCTTCCTCCCTGTATTCTTGGACTTGAAAGACCATCTTCTAAGACCCAAGGGCACTTGGCTATGGCCAAACCAGCGATTCTTCCTGGGTTATTATAAGTGGACTCTTTGACAGGTGGTCTCAGAAGTTTTGATGAGGAAAGCCAGCCAGGAGATCTTGTTTGGTAAATAAGTCTTGCTCAGGAGCTAAAGATGCCATCGTGTGCTGTGATGAAGGCTGAGTAATTGCAGAGAGCTGAGAGCCCTGACTCTACCCTCTAGATTTTCAACCTAAATATCAAGAGTTCTGGTCAATCCATAGGGAGAAAGCCCTGAGTCAAACCCCAACCCTAGTGACAACTACAGGCTATGCCACAAACATTTGGAACATAGATGCCTCTGTGGTCTATGTTCTCTGATTTTAAAGAATTTATAGATAGTTTCTCTTTCTTAAGAGAAAGGAGAGATCAGGACCACTGATTATAAAAAGACAATGAGCTACAAAGAAGCTAAGGGTTTGTTTTTTTTTTCCTCAAGTTGGGAGGAAGGCAAACAGGCCACCTTGATTTTATCTTTAGGATAATTCCTGCCAAAGAAGAGTATAAGGGGAGAAAAAACTAACTGTTCTCTTCTTCCATTTCAAAAACTGTAAATCTCAGGCAACATGAGTGATCCTCAATTAATTCACAAGAATCCATGTAAGCCTTCAGCCCATGTGTCCCTACCACCTGTGAATGGAACATTGATGCCAGTTCTTTGAGTCCATAGATAGCCACATGGCCACTCTGCTCTGGAGGACTTTCAGTTGGGCAGGGTCATGCAGATGTGGACATGCTTAAGGAAGTCTAGAATCATAGGATGGGTGCTCACAGTGGTAGCAGAACACTGGGTTGGAGCAGTCAGTGGAGACTTCAGGGCAGGGCTGCTGAGTCAATTTCAGTGGATGGGTACATTTGATGTCAATGAGCCTTGTTTGCTCACAGCCTCTACAGCCACAATGGGCTTGCCAACTCTGCACCCCCTGCAGAGGCCTCAGGACCTTTATGTGGAGCCATGTGCCCTCCCACCCTCTAGGGGCCCTTCTATGCTCCCTTCTACCCTAGCACAGAGTTGTGAGGGGTCTGAACATTCCTATAAATGCATCTATTTGCTGGAGCACACTATGCCTTCCTGGATTCCTCTGTTGATGATATTCTTTCACCAGTCAATTTTTCTAAAATGCATTTCACTGTGTCATGTCCCTGCTTTTTTTTAAGACTTCAGCAAATCTCAGTTGTGTGTAGAAGAAACCAGATCTCACGCTTTGTTCTCTTTATCCTGCCTCCATCAGACCCTTCCTTCCTACACACACACACACACACACACACACACACACACACACTCAGGGTCCAGACACTTTAGCAGGCTTTTGTACTTCTCATCACCTTTAGGCTGCTTCCTCTGCCTGGAGGAAGAACCTGGAGCACTGTGCCCTTGGACCGTCTGGTCTGTCCCTGTCTTCCTGGTCTGTAGTGATGGTCTGCGGGTCTCATGTCCTGAAGCTTCTCAGCTTTTGCCTTGCTGCTTCCTTTCCCCAAAGTCAGTGTCCTCTTTCCCTCTGACTTATGCTTGCCACACATTCTCATTGATTGACAAACATCTTTTCTTCTCTCAGCCCCCAGCTGACATGCTACTGTCCCGGTGGCTCTGTCTGACTCTCCCAAGCTGCCTTAGATCCTCTTTTTCTTAGGTAACACTACATTCTAGATTATCCCCCAAATAGAAAAATTTTCTAAATTTATTTATTTAATATTAATTTTGTTAAGAAAAAAATAGCAATGAGATAGCTTCAAACAGGTTAGTAGGACAGTTACAATAATTAATACATTGCATATTGTTGTCTTTGTAGTAGTTATTCATAGTACAAGATGCAGACAT
>NW_004524674.1:2462495-2465471 GCF_000260255.1 Octodon degus | reverse complement strand
GGGCGGGGTGGGGGAGGCACTGCGGAGTGGTGGGGGGCGGCCCAAGGGGCTAGGAGAGGGTTCGGCCCACTCTGCGCCTGGGCTGGGACTGGTCCTGCCGGCGCTGGGTAGCAGGAAGCTCTCCGCACACTCACTGGACCTGGGCTAGGACTGAAAGTAGTCTAAATTTCTGTGTAAAATTTGTAATTGTTCATTTCTATTTTTTTCTATTTATCTTTTATTTTTTATTTCTTTTTCACATTCTGTAGGGGTTTAAAGTTTAGCACATTGGGCTGGGGATATAGCTCAGCAGAATAAGCACTAGCCTGGTAAGTGCAAGGGTCTGTGTTCAATCCCCAGTTTCACCAAAACAAAATAAAAAAATACATTTTGGGGGACAGGGAGATAGCTCAATAGAATAAGCACTTGCCTGGCAAGCACAGGGTCCTGAGTTCAATCACCACCACCACAAAAAAATTAAAAAATAAAGTTTAGCATATTCAATGATGGAAAATACGTGTTCCATGTCATGTCTAAGGCAGTTGATATTCTGACAGATAGTGATGTTAAGCTGAACTGCTTATGTTTTAGGGTAATAACATAATTAAGCTTCTCTTCTGGAAGGTATACAAATTAATTTTACAGACCTAAAAAATTAGAGAAAAAGAAGGCTACAAGGATAGCCAACATTTTGGTCCTAGTCTTTCAAGGTCAGTGAAGTCTCAGGACATAAGAGAACCTGTACTGTAGCTCAGTGGTGTCCCAAATTTTCTGATCAAAGAGATTATAAGGCCACAAAGGAAAGTGATCAATGATGTACAGTGTGCCTAAGGAGAGTCACACAGAGAGAAAACATTCAGGCTTTCACAGAGAGCAAATTGGTCAAGCAATGGCTGTGACTCATCCACATGTCTGACACTGACAAAGGATCTAGAAAATGTGGTACAGAGTTTCAGGATAAATTCTGAGGGGATTTGACTGACCTTGGAAGACACAAAAGTTATATTTCTTGTTATATAGGTCTTGCTTTATCTTGGTCTTAACCATCCAGCAGAATATCATAAAAACAAAATATAAGAAGTAAAGCCATGCTGTTATGTTGAGCTGTAGAGGGCTCAAGTCAACAACTTCTGACATTGCCAGTCCTGCAGATAAACCACTACTCTTATGGACTACTGGACTATATTAAATTTTAAAAATTTGTATCAACCCATTTTCATTACCAAGAAAGAACACACTTTTGAACTTAGTAAGCTTATTTTTTGAATAAAAATGAGAATACTTAAATATAGCAGAATAAGAAATTTGTTTCCTTCAATATTTGGAGTAATATAATATTGGGATGACCATAACCAAGAGTATAATTGACGAAATGATTCCATGTTGTGAAATAGTATGCAACTATGTAAAAGAATGAATTAGATTTCTGCAATAACTATAACATTTTAAGTATAACAGTTTGCTGAGTAAAGTGAAAGTCATAATTATATTTTTATAAAAATCAATAAAGCACATGCTCTAGGATACCTTTGTATGTTTTCCCATGAGCATAGAAATGTATGTGAGGATGCACATCACAATGTTAACATCAATAAATTCAGGGAATAAGATGCAAAGATTATGGGCAGGGGAAGTGCTTGTTGACTTTATTCACAACTCTGTATTTCGTTTCATTCAATGAGCAAGTGCCTCCTCTGGAACTAGAAAAGCTCAACAAAGCAATACAAATTTGCCACTATTGTACAACATCTTAATTTTTCTTTCAGGGATGAGTCATTCTTTTATCTTCTCTCTCCTGAGGAATGTAGATACAGGTGGACATGACTCTCCATTTGTTCTTCTCAGAGGTAACTACTCTTCACTACCTATCTACAAAAATGTCTATGCATTATAATATACCTTGTTCTTTTCACTTAAAGGTAAGCAATTTTCATATTTGACACCAATAATATAATGCACTATGTGTATTACTATATACTCTTCCCAAAGTCTATGATATTGAACTCTTAGAACTTTACCAATTTGATGGGTAAGACTGCTCATAGTTTTATATCATGAGTGACACTGAACATATATTTTTTTCTATAACCGCCTTGATGTATCCTTTGCCTATCTTTATTATTTCTTATTTATTTGTAAATACTTGGGCCATATGGGACTAAACTGTCAAATTTATGTGTACACAGTTGTTTGGAGTATTCTCTTGAGGTTCTTTTAATGTCTGCGTTTATTTGTACTTCTTTAGTTTTGGGTCACTATTGTACGTATGTGTCAATTTTATTTTTTCAAAGGCCCAGTTCTTTTTTTATTGTTCTTCTGCTTTTAGTTCTTTGCTTTTTGTTCTTATATTTACTATTCTCTTCCTCCTGTTTGACTTGAGTTTATTTTACTTATTGATTATTTTTCTCTTGGTTGTTAAGGACTGAAATGATTAATTCAAGACTATCTATTCCTAATTGTATGTATTTATCTCTATAAATTTCCTTGTCAGCACTCCTTTAACTGTCTGCAAAATTTACAATGCTGTATTTTCATCTTTGTTTATTTCAATATATACATATTTTTACTTCCCTTGTAACTGTGGACTTTGGACTATTTAAAATTGTGTTGCTTAGGTTCTTAATATTTAGAGATTTTCCTATTTTTATTCTATTGGTTTTTAATTTGATTCCATTACAGTCAGAAAGCAATCTGCATCGTTTCAAATGTATTGAGGTTTATTTTATGACAAAGAATATGGTCTACCTTAGTTTAACATTGGTAGATAATTAAGAAGAATGTGTGCACTGATGCCTTTGAGTGAAGCATCCTATAAATCTTGACTTGTCCACAGCAGTTGATGATATCGACTTACTCTATGACCTGGCTGATTTTCTTTCTAGATTTTCTATCAATTATTCAGGAATGATTGTTCGAGTATTCAAATATAACTACACACTTTATTTCTTCTTTTGTTTTGTGATTTTTGTTGCTCGTGTTTTGATTTGTTTTTTTTTT
>NW_004524674.1:2445452-2455120 GCF_000260255.1 Octodon degus | reverse complement strand
AGCAGGAAGCTCTCCACACACTCACCAGACCTGGGCTAGGACTGGGTCTGTTGCTCGTGTTTTGAAGTTCTGGCTGGTGCTTATACATTTAAGATTGAGTTTTATTATTACATAATACCCACTGGGTCCTTCACAATTTACTTTGCTCTGAGGTCCAACTTTTCTGCTATTAATTTTCATGCCCTATCTCCTATGAATTAATATTTCAATCATATATATTTTTCTATCCTTTTGTTTCAAATTGTCTATATTATTATGTTTGAAGTGAGTTTCTTGGAATCTGCATATAGTTGGGTCATATTTTAAAATATGTGTCTTTTAAATGGTCGGCTTAGATTGTTTGTATTTAATATAATTATTGACATGACAGGGCATAAGTTTACAATTTACCTCTTCTTTTTCACTTTGTTTTCATTTTCTTTGTTTTATTTTTTCTGCCTCTCCAATTTAAATTTTATTCATTACATTGCTATCTGTGTATGCCTTAACAAAGTTTTGTTTAGTGTTGTCCTCTTATATAAATAATGTATCACAGTCCACTGACATTATTATTCTAATAGAGGAAGTGACATATAGAGACCACCCTCTATAGATTTTATTCTCTTGCATTTGTAATTGTCTCACATATTTCCCCTATATAAATTTATAGCCACATGAGAAAGTGTTATAATTTTGATTCAAAAGTTAAACTTCATTTAGAAAGCTCAAGGTAGAAAATATATATCTAACCATGTTTTTGCTTCCTTTTAAATTTTTTAATTAGTTTTAATGAGAAAGAAATAGCAATGAGACAGTTTCAAAACAGGTTATTAGGACAGTTATAAGAATTAATACATTGCATATGGTTGTCTTCATAGTAGTTATTCAGAATACAAAATGCAGACATGATCTCCTGTCTAAACAATAGTACAAACCTTTCTTCTCCTTGAACTAAGAGGAAGTAGCTGTTTATCCTAATACATAGATAGATAGATAGATAGATAGATAGATAGATAGATAATCTTTTTTTTTACTGCAAACTGATCCTTCATTTGTATCCCCCTTTCTTGTTTTGTTTTGTGCTTCCTTCTTTATGTCACTGGACTTTTAAAATCATTTTTTTCTCTGTTTAAAAACATGTTTAACCATTCTTTGAAAGGAGGTCTGTTGTCTGATTTTCTTTTGATTCCTGAAGGATATTTTCATGGGCCTAGGGCCATGGTTTGACAGTTTTCTTCTTTGAGCACTTGAAATGTACTAAGCCATTTTCTCTGCTCTCCAGGTTTTCTGATAAAAACATTTACTGCTGTTCAAATTCCCTTTCACCAGTAGGTATAGCATTGCTTTTTTCAAGATTTCTTTATTTGTCTCTAATTTTAAAGTTTGGCTTTAATGTGTCTTGGTGTGGATCTACTTGGATTTGGCCTACTTGGGGTTTATTTACCTTACTGAACCTATAGGTTATATCTTTTGCTAAATTTGGCAAGTTTCTGAGACCTTTTTGAGAAATTTTTGACCATATCTCTTTCTGCTAATCTTCTGTGGTGACAAGAATGTTAGAATTCTGTTATGGTTTTGCAACTCCCTGGTGTTCTGCTAATTTTTTTTCTGTCTCTTTTATCTGTTGTTTAGGTGTATAGCTTATATTGCTCTGTTAATGTTCACTGACCATTTTTTTGCCTCCTATTTTGCTGTTGAGCCCATCCATTGAGTTTTTTACTTTGATTACTATAGTTTCAAATCTAAAATTTCCACTTTACTATTTTTTATATCTTATATTTCATTTTGGTATGATTTTCTGTTTCTTTGATGAAAGATTGCAAAAAGCAATTGCTTTTTGCTATGTTTGCAATTTATTTAGTAATTTTATGTCTACTGATTTAAAATCATTGTCAAATAAGTCTAGCCACAAATACACAATAGTCTGTATTAGTTTCCTAACAGAACTGTAACAAGGCTCCGTAAGTTCAGTGGGTGAACACAGTAGAAATGTATTCTCTTTCAGTTCTGCATGCCGTGACTCTGAAGTCAAGGTGTTTGTCAGGCTCAGTTTCTTCTGGAGCTCTGAGGGGGTCTCTGCCAGGCCTCTCATCTAGCTTCTGGTGACAGATGACAAACCTTGTCATCTCTTGTCCTTTTATGTGTGTGTGTCTCTATGAGACAGGATCTTACTAGGAAATTGCATTCATTTTGTAGCCCATTTTGATTCTGAACTCCCAATGGTTCTCCTGCCTAAGCCTCCCAAGTGCTGGGTTTATAGGCATGTGCCACCAGACCCCACCATGCATTCTTGTCTTACAGCTACATCACTCCAATCACTGTCTCTGTCTTCAATGGAATTCTCTGTGTATCTTTGATCTCTATGTCTCCTTTGTTAAGAAAACCAGTCACATTGAATTCCTCTAGTATGACTTCATTCCAACTAATTACATCTGCAAAAACCTTATTTACAAGGTCATATTCTGTAATACTAGAGGATCAGATTTACTGTTTTCATTTAGAAAGAACACAATTCCACCCATGAGACTCTCAATTGGTTTTTTAAAATTCAGTTTGAGATTTTCTTACCTCTTGGCATGATGAGTAATTTTTTGTTGACATTTGGACCATTTAAATATTATGTTATAAGATAGCCTTATTCCATTTTATGCTATTATAACAGAAAACCCAGACTAATTATAATGGATGGAAATACATTTTCTCATATTTATGTAAGCCAGGAATTTCAAGATTAGAGGGCAAGAATATGCTATTTTCATATATTACACTGCCCATGGTAGCGTGGTAGAAGGCAGAAGGACAAGAGAAGGAAGGCAGGATGGAGAGAGGGAAAGGGGAAGAGTGGGAAGAAATAAAGGAGGGAGAAACATAGGGGGATTCTTCCTTTATGATCAATCTATTCCTGTGCCAATGGTATCAAGGTGCATGGTATCAATCCATGCACTCTATCTGTGTGGTCTTATCATGCTTCATCAGATCCCACCTCCCAACACTATGCTATTGGGGACCAAGTTCCCCACATTTGTATTTTGAGGGTATGGAGGTTAGTTAGTGCTCAACTTGAGAGAGAATGCCCATCTGATTTGAGTTATCATGATTCTGGGAAAGGGAAGATTCTGTGTTGATTTTCCTTTGAGAAGATTCTGCTGTCCTCTTGGGCTGAGCTATGGTATTCCCCTGGCCAAGGCTAACTATGATTCTCTTGGGAGGAACTCAGGGCCTCTTGCTCACCTTGAATGTTATCTTTTGGCCTTTGACACAGACTCTGCATTGGTAGCTCTGGTCTTTGCATTTGGCTTGAGCATTGTCTCCTGATTCTCAGCACTGATTCTTTGGCTTCCCGTATCTGCTTGCCTGCCTGCCTGCCTGCCTGCACAGACTCTAGTATCCACATGGGTCCTTGAACTTTCCAGTACAGATCCTTCAGTCTTCCATTGTGGATTCCTGGTCCTCCTGACCTGGATTTGTGTGGGACACTGTTGTGAGATCTATACCCTTGGCCTGGATTCTTCAGATCTCTAGCAAGTGGTCAGATCATACTCTTCTACATTAGACTCTAGTAAGCATTGACTAATACAGGGGGACACAGTGAAACCATAGCAGAGTCTCTGGGTCTTATCTAATATTTGATGTTATCTCCCTTCTCCTTATGCCATTCCATGAGGGGAGGGGAGGAGAAGTGCTTATTATTGCTAGCTAGAGGCAGAGTCCCAATTTCATATTTGGCTCTCATTGACACCAGAGCTGGTCAACTCTTCACTGTGGAAAGTTGGGTGAGACTTACAATTTCCCACTAGGCTTCTACTGACATCTCCCCTGATGGGCACAGGAAATGCCCCAGTGATGATCACCTTCCAATACATACAGGGGTGTGTCTTTCTTAATTCTAGGGGCATGTTTCCTGTGAAACCATCCCATTGGTGAGGGGAATTTATTACATCTTGACAGGGGTGGGATTATTAGACAGGGGTAGGATTTGTTAGAATAAATCCTAGTTGCACACACTATTCTTTCAACACATATCTAAA
Source organism: Octodon degus (assembly GCF_000260255.1). NCBI lineage: Eukaryota > Metazoa > Chordata > Mammalia > Rodentia > Octodontidae > Octodon > Octodon degus. Next base: position 2,451,113 of record NW_004524674.1, on the reverse strand, counting down.
TTTAATTTGCTAATATTTTGCTTAGAATCATTGCACAGTCTGTGCTATGTCTTTAGCTTTGCTGATGTTCATGTGGGAAGAGGCCAAAACATTTTTATGTGGTATTTTCCTGAAGTAGATCACTTAATTTCAGTAATTTTTCAGTCTTACCAGGATGATTCATCCCCAGTCCTTTGTCTTAGGAGAGCTGGCTTTGTTGGACTTGTCCACACAGTGATGGCAAACCTTTTGGAGCTTTCAATCACAAACATCCAACTGCAGCACATGTGGCTCACCATCCCTGGCCTGCACCCTTGGTATTTAGATGGCTGGCTTCCTCAGCTCTAACTCTGGGCTACATAATGAGTAGCCCAGGCAACTGGCATGGCATTATTAGAATGCCATGGTTTTTGTTTGTTTGTTTCTTTTAGACAGGGTCTTGCTATGCAGTTCAGGCTAAGCTTGCATTCACTTTGTAGCCCAGGCTGGTCTTGAACTTTCAATGATGCCCCTTCCTCTGTCTCCCAAGTGCTGGGATTACGGGTGTAAGCCACCACACCCAGCTTCTGCCATGTTATCCTGTGGGTCAGTTTGCCTTTTTTTATCTTCACCTTTCAGAGTATTCTTGTGGTTATAAAAAACATACAGGTATTTGAGTTGCACTTAGTGAGAAGAAGAGGCAAAATATATCTATTCCATCTCCCTAAAAACAGAAGTCCCTTAGTAGATGTTTTTTCTAACCCATTATTATAGTAAATTATGTTAACATTTTTGTTGGTGTTAAACAATCCCTGTATTATTAGAATATATCCTAGTTGCACATATTGAAGTCTTCTTTCAATACATATCTAAATTTAATTTGCTAATATTTTGCTTAGAATTGTTGCATCTGTATTCATACGTAAACTGGGTTAGATTCTCGGTGTGTGTGTGTGTGCATAGGCACTGTGTATTTGCAGGCTGTCATATGCAGGATTTTGCTTACTGCTTTGAGTGATTGGAGAGGCTTTCCATATTTTCCTACATGATGAATAGTTTAAACAACATGGGCTGCATTCATTCTTTGAATATTAAACAAGTCTTCCCTGTAAAGCCTTTGACTTTGGGGCTGTTTCTGCACAATTGCTTTCTTCTATGCTTCCCTGATTATCTCAGATTCTCACTTCACCCTAAGTCAAGTTTGATATATTTATTTTCCAAGAAAATCATTATTTCAAATTTATCGGTGACAGTACATATTGTATTCTCTAGTAACCTTAAATCTCTTTATGTAGCTCAATGCTCTTTGTAAAAATATTGAGTGTTTGGGTTTCCTTTCTTTCATTCTTTGCAGGCTTGGCAGAAGTTTGTACATTTTATTAGAATTTTTAAATAACCAGACTTTAGTCTGTTCAGTTCTATAGAGTCTTTTCTTTTAATGTTTGCTTTAAACTACAAAGGCTAAATCTTTCATCTTAGCTTTTTAAAAATTCCATAGTTTATTATCTAACTTATTGAGCTGAAAGCTTGCTTGACTTATTTCCTTTCTTTTTTTTAATAATAACAATATTGGGGTGATCAGTTTTTCTCTGAGTTCAGATTTATGCTCATCTCCTAGGACTGTACATGTAGTGATCTTTGTGTATTTAATGTTTAAGTGATTTTAATTTTGACTTTAATTTACCTTTGGATAGTATTTTTGAAAGTTTTATGATTAGCTTTTTTGATACTGCTCTTTTGATAAATATTTCTAGTTTTGTCATATTATGATCAGAGAAAGTATTTTATTTATGCTTTAGTTTTCAGAATTTATTAAAGGGTTTGTTATGGATTTATCCTGACCAAACTTTATGAGTATAAGATGCTTTATATGTAGGTCATGAGGTCTCCATGTACCTACATTATTGATATTATTGACTTGTATGAGTTGCTTATAGTTGTCATTGTGTTCTATTTCTTTATACAAGTCATATGAGTCATATGAGTTGCTTATAGTTGTCATTGTGTTCTATTTCTTTTCTGCGTATACTTGATCAAATAATGTATAAAATAGGTGTATAAATGTGTGTCACTATGTTATTGTCTACTTACCTTTCTGAAATGTTTTCTTCCTCTATATGCTATTTCCTTTCTCTTTGGTGATGATTGTGAACTTTTGTCAGTAGCATTTGTCCTGGTTTTCCAGTGTAGCTGTGAGTATATCTTTATATTAACTTTTCTTCTGTAACTTTGATGTAATTTGGCAGAAAGGGAAGGCACATATGAATATTCAACCTATTGGTCCTGAATCATACATACATAGATAGTACCATGAATACAAATCACAACCTCATCTTTCAGATTTCTTCACCAGACTGAATGTTATAGTTATATTTCCAGGGCAGATCAAGAGTGCTTACTGTCTGTGATTACATATTAAAAGTTTTTGGGTACACTTTGAGGAAAGTAGAAAATCTATGTCAGAAAACATGTCATTACCATATTAGACTAAAATGAGGTTGCTTGGAGTTATTTTCTGATTTCCAGATGTTTTTCTGCACTTACTCTTCTTTCCTATAATCTGTCCTTCACATTCACACAAGTGAGCTCTATGTAAAAAGACTGGATCATGTTTCTTTTCTGCTCAACAACACATATGGTGCTCTACTTCCTGGGGATCAGGACCTTGGAAAAATATTGAGAACTCATGATTTTCTGGTGTTTACTAGAATATCTTCTTTCATTGACGCTCTTTTCTGGCCCTTTAAACTTTATGGTCACCTTCTTCAGACAATATTCTGTTCTCTATCAGTCATATCCTCTATTCCCCACCTTACTTCCTGCTGATTCTCTTTTTCCATATGCTTTCTTCCCACCCTCCTTCCTGCCTTGTGGGTATCCTACTCATCTGTCAAGGCTGAATCACCTATCAAATTTTCTCTGACATCTTCTCAGGATAAGCCACAGGAGCTTTATTTCCCCTTTCTGTAATGTTCTGGGCTGTACCTTTATGACAGTGACCACTGTGCATCTTTAACTGGAGGGGTGTGTGTGTGTGTGTGTGTGTGTGTGTGTGTGTGTGATCTTCCCATTAGCTTGTGAACTCCTCTGAAGGGCTGAGATGTGCTGAATCATCCTTCTCTTCCCAAGGTCTCAAAGAATCCACTATGGAAAATATACACAAGGTTAAACTGAATAGGATTCTTGAACAGCACAGTTGAGGCAGCAGCTCTACACCAAGAAGGCAGGCACTGGGGAATAGTCACCAATTGGAAACAAACATGTCTAGATCTGAGCCAGAAATAAGGTCAGCTCCTTTCAAATAAGTGAGTCTGGATGTAGAAAACAGTCTGGACAATCTTTTCCCCCAACTTGTCTACAATAGGCAAGGAGTGTCTGGCCCAGTGGCAGATGCAGGGTACCCCCTCACACCCTTCTTGCAGATCTACCAGTACATGGAGGAGAGAGAGAACACAGGGGTACTAACGATGTTAGAGAACTTGGTCAAGGACAGGATCAAAACTCTTCTGCGGAGAAGGTCATAAGACTGATTCTAACTTTGTAGGAATAGCCAGGCATCTTGTGATGGGATTATTTGGGTGAAAGTAGCTCATGAATCCTTCAATGTTACTTTTCTGTTATATTTCAAGCAAAGCATCTGCTCCCAACTTTAAACAGCTGCATTATAATCAAACTCCATCAGCATATTTTACAATTTAAGGCTGATCAGCTTCATTTAATTTAGAAGATCTGGCAAGCAATAGCAAAATCAGTATGGAGTTTCCTCAGAAAACTAAAAATGGAAATTCTATTTCACCCAGTCACTTCCCTTCTAGGTAGCTTCCTGAAAGAGTTAAAGACATCATATTATAGGGATGCATGCACTCCCGTATATGGCAACACAGCTCATAGAGCTAAATCTTGGAAGCAGACTGTATGCCCATCAACATAAATGACATAGATACACAAATGACTATTATTCTGCCATAAAGGATAAACTTGAGTCATTTGTAGGAAAAGGATGCACTTCATGTTGCATAGTTTCTCTCACATCAGAAACCCATAGTATAAATGAGAAGTAAAATAAATATACATAATAGGAAACAAGGAGATAGAGCTTTTGTTTTTTGCTTTTTTATTTGTTTAAGAGAATACAAATTAGAATTAAAACAGAAAAAATAACAAGTGATACAGAATTTCACTTAACAAAGTAATATGAATTTGACAGTGTTTGTTGTAATACAGTGTTGTCTTCCAACCAGTTATTCATATTACCATATATACATGTAAAGTTGGAAGAAGAAAGAAAAATAATGTATAAGAAATTAAGAAGACCAAATGTATAAACAATTGAAAAAAGATTGATTTGGCAAAAACAAATTAAGTATATCTGTTCCTTTCCATAGTCCAGCAGAAATGCACAGCACAGTTGTCCAAACTATCCTGCTTACATACATAGATAAATCTCTTTCCCTCACTCCCTGTCCTGTCCTCCTCAACTCAGTAACTCTGTCCTTTTGAATAAGCTTATTTCCTTTTCCTGTTATCTATTGTAAACTTCAGTTTACATTTTTCTCCTTCATTTTCTCACACTAAGGAGACAATGGGATGTTTGTACATGCAGTTCTGATTTATTTCTCTTAAGAGTATGTTCTCTATTTGCATCCATTTACTAACAAAAGACTCAAAGTAACCCTGTTTTATAGCTGAATAGTGCTCCATTGTGTAAACATACCACATTTTTCTTATCCATTCTTCAGTTGATGAGCATCTGGGTTGTTTCTAGGATTGAGCTACAATAAATTGTGCTGTTATAAACACGGGCATAGGAGATCACCCCGGGCCCGCGGATCCTGAGCAGACTCAGAGCCCAGGCCTGGCGTGTGAGTGAGACTGCCTGGGGCCCTCAGATCCTGAATAGACCCAGAACCCAGGCCTAGTGTGTGAGTTAGATGACCTGGGGCCTACTGGATCCTGAATAGACCCAGAGCACAGGCCTGGTGTGTGAATGAGACCACCTGGGGCCCACTGGATCCTCATTTGACCCAGAGTGCAGGCCCAGTGTGGAACCCTTCAGCAGAACTCCCTGCAAAGAGGCTAGAGGCAAGACCCACACAGCTGATTCATGAGCAGAACATCTTGCCAGAGTGGCACAAAGGGTTCAACTCTAACAGCTGTAGCAGATAGAAGTGGAACACAGCAGCCAGATCCAAACAACACCCACCTGGAGGAATCTGAACTTTGTAGATCTGGACCTGGTGCTAAGGTAATAACTCTGTCTAAGCTCTACACCAAAAGTCAGAAGACAGTGGTACACAAAATGACAGAGAAGGAACAAAATGCAGTCTCAGACCCTGAGTCCACCCAGTACAACTGCAGAAGACACGAGCATTGAGGAAACTGGAAATCACACACCAGATATCTCTGAAATAATAGCGTTGGCAGTAAAGAAACAACTGCAGAAAGGTATGGAAGAAGTCAGATCAGAAATAATTTCTGAACTAAAAAATGTAGTGATAACTATAATCAAAGAAGTACTAAGTGCTTCTAAAGAATACACTGACAAAAAAATAAAGCAGAATATAAAAATGTTGGAACCCCTGAATAAGCAATTTAGGAAAGAAATAGAATGTACGAAACAGGTTCAAAGTGATATACAGGAAATTAAAACCTCAATCACAAGCTGGCAAAACCGTTTGAGGGAAAGTGAAAATAGATTTTCTG
>NW_004524674.1:2442691-2443764 GCF_000260255.1 Octodon degus | reverse complement strand
TAAGTTGAACTAAATTCAGAAATTTTAAATCTTTAAATATTTATTGCCTATTTTTTTCTACTTTGAGAATTCTAATTATATGAATATAAGTTTCTTGGTTTTGACACAGAAAAAAATACAGAAAACATAGGTTTCATTAAATATTTAAAATATATAAGCAATAAGTAAATAAATGAATAAACATGAGTGTATATATATTACTGTAATATGAGATTTTTCAATTCTCTTGGAAAAATATGCACAAAGGGAATAGGTGTCTTGAATGGGATCTCTAATCCTAGCATTTTAAAGAATCTCCACACTGATTTCCATGAGGCTGTACCAGTCTGCACTCCCACCAACAGTTCAGAAGTGTTCCTTTTCCTTCACAGTCTCTCCAGCATTTGTTATTGACTACTCCTTGATGTTAGCCATTCTTTCTGGGGTGAGATGGATTCTCATTGTTGTTGTAATTTGCATTTCTCAAATGACCAATGATGTTGAACATTTTTTTCATATATTTACTTGCCATTTGTAGGGTTCTTGAAAAAAGGAAGTGAATCAAGAGATGAAGGAGGGGAGGGAAAAGAGACAAGAGGATGGAAAAGAGAAGTGATGTGTACCTGTATCTGAGGCACACGAGGAATATAATCATGGTGTGCTGCAAATATGTACTAACAAACATCAAAATTAAAGAAAAAGAAAGGCTTGGTCAAAAGTAGTAAATTTATGGTACCTGGATGCCCCAGACAGGAATTTTCAAGGAGCTTCTACCCATATAGGGGCTTCCATTCCATTTGTACCACTCCCTGTGCAGATGGTCTCAAGAAACCTCACCTTTGTCACTTTTCTTGTTTCTAAAATATAGTAAGATCGCTAGTTAATGATAGCAATGCATGGTAAAACTTTCAATAGGAAAGGAGAATGTTTTGTGGACCATTTTGTGTGTGTGTGTGTGTGTGTGTGTGTGTGTGTGTGTGAGTTTTTAAGTTATTAGTTTTTAAAATCAATACTTTTTAATGAAAACAAGTTGACCAAGAATCTGTCATAGCATTTTGAGCTTTTCTTTTTCTTTTTCTTTTTCTCTTCTTCTT
>NW_004524674.1:2440416-2442591 GCF_000260255.1 Octodon degus | reverse complement strand
CTTCTTCTTCTTCTTCTTCTTCTTCTTCTTCTTCTTCTTCTTCTTCTTCTTCTTCTTCTTCTTCTTCTTCTTCTTCTTCTTCTTTTTTTTTTGCATGCACCACCATGCTCAGACTCCATTGCCAGCTCAGCGTGCCCGGGGGCGGAGCCAGTGAGGCACACTGTCACAGAATTTTGATGCCCATTAAAACAAAGTTTAATGAGAAAAAAAGTAAAAATAAAACAATAAAATAAAATATAGTAAAAATATCTACTTCAAAGGCTTTTGCGAAGGGTAAGTGCAATAACGCATGCTGAGCATTCAGCATAATGCTGGATGCATCCTATGTGGTCTGTAAATGTTAGCTATTTCTGTTTTTATTGTCTTGAACCGTAGTGAGCAAAGTTTGGTGGTCATAGGGTGGCAGCTGAGGGCCAGGACAAGTGCAGAAAGCAGCTACTTGGAATTCTTTCAGCAGCCCAGTATGTTGATGCAGTGTTAAATTAAGGCCCATTAAGTCATTGTGAAAACAAGCCTTCAAATGGTTCTGGAATTTGCAGCCTTTTCTCCTGAATTAATGCTGCATGGCACACTATTTTAACAATAATAAGTGCTAACTCAACAGTGGAGGAAACCCCCGCTGCCATGTGTTCAGGATGGCCAGGCTGCGTGGCTGCTTGGGCTGTCTGCCTGCTCTCTGGCTGGAAGCTGCTGAGCACTTTCCTGTCAGTGATTGAACCCAAAGCCATTGTCCTCAGCACTCAGTCTGGGTGTGAAATGAACACAGATGTGATGGCGGTGAGGAGACAGCAGAGATAAGCCTAGTACCTGATCGAGAGGAATCTGCACCACCTCAGGAAACATGCACAGTGCTGGAGGTCTGGGAGCTTCTCCAACAGGGCATATAGACTGTCCCTGACTGGCCAGAGCCATAGATCTGAGTCGGATAGGAATTGAGGGAACTGACATGCATCTGTATCTCACTAGTCCTGTGCTTCACAGATGTATGCAGAGCTTGCGGGACAAAGTTGTTCCACAAAGTACCAAAAATAAAAAAACACAGAGAAAATGACTTAATTTACTGACTTAATTTTATGATTACCAAGTGATGCTAGAAGATCCCAGAGCTCAACGAAGCTGCCTACGGTGATTCCTAAGAAAATCATACAGTATTACTGCTGAAAGTAACTTCAGAAATCCTTTAGCCCAGTTGTCCAAGTGAAAAAAGGCTCTTTCTTTCTGAAACTTATATTATTTGCATGATAGACTTTCTGGACTAGTTCTCTAATACATATTTTTCCTACAATTTTCCCCATCTGGCATTCGCTCTATGTTTTAGGGAATATATCTCTATTTTATCTTCAATTTCAAGAGCTACTGTGATTTTTGTTGTACTACTATTTTACAAAACAATCTTCTCTTCCATATTGTACACACTGTGATAGAAAGCCTCCCCAGTGGCTCCCTCACCCCTTGCTTCTGCTTTCACCAAGTTGCCCTTTTAATCCTGCTTATTTTACATCCTGTGTTACACATTAACATTTTCAGCAAATGTCTGGGAGCACTGAGCATAGTTGTCGCTCTTGTCTTGAGAAGCAGAGGCATGTGAATCACCTTGCATTTGAGGGTAGCCTGGGCTATCTAGTGAGTTCAAGACCAACCTGAACTACATAGCAAGACCCTGTCTCAATAAACAAGCAAATAAATAAATAAAAAATAAATACATAAATAAATAATAAAAATAAAATTAAAAGCTGAATGGAAGCTCTGCTTATGGTTGGAACTGACAATTACAGGTGGTATTTTGGGAGAATCCCATTGTTAGCATCTTTTGGTTTTTCCTTGTAGATTGTCATATGCCCTGCAGAATATCTTTCCATGTCCCATCTGCATTCTTGGAACTAAAGAAGGAACAGGGCTGAGGGTTGGCTTTAAGGAAGGTGCAAACTTTTACTAACCTCCCACTGAGAGCTCTCAGCTGTTCTTGAGAGTTCTCTAGTCTCTGTCCATTGTTTCTCCAGAGAATAGATCTTTTAGAAACCAAGCTTTCCTTTTTTTTTTTTTCCCCCCCCCAGGATCTCACTACACAGCCCACGTTAGCAGTGATCCTCCTGGTTTCTGCCTTCCAAGTGCTGGTATAATAGGTGCTCACCACCACCCCCAGACTTAGAAACCAAGATTTCCATCCTAGGGATC
>NW_004524674.1:2425928-2439602 GCF_000260255.1 Octodon degus | reverse complement strand
GGGAAGCGCTTATTCCACTGAACCATCTCCCCAGCCCTTACAATTTCATTTAAAAAGAATTTTACAAATTACAATAGTTCAATACTGAGGATACAGTTTCACATGTTTTTCTTTTTTATTTTTAAATAGAATACAAAATAGTAATAATAAGGAAAAGAAATGATACAGAATTTCAACCAGTTCCATTTTATTGGAGTTATGGGTTTTCTCCACTTATTTTTCAGAATAATGATTCATAAGCTTTCTCTAAATCTCGCTTGTTTCCTTGAGATAAATTCCTAAAAGTGCTCTAAAAGGCCACTTATTATAGTTCTTTTGATTCTCCTTGGCCAATGATCCCCAGAAAGATTACCTTTGTTTCAGCACCAGAATGTCAGAGACTCGCTTCTTTGCCTTCTCTGAGCTGATGGTTCGATTTGCAAACACCACCCATCCAATAGGCCCAAGTGGCGCCTTGCTGGAGTTTTGATTTGTATTCTTTTGGATTACTGCCAAGGTTGAGCATCTCTTCTTATTCCTTGGTCATGCATATTCTTTTCTGAACAGACCTCACAGTGGTTTTAAGATTTATAGTTACACTTCAATGCACAGAAATGTAACTGTCTTCATTTTTTATAACTTAGCTTAACTCGCTCCTGAATTTCACCCATTCCCAACTCAGCAGAAACAAACCCACTGCTGATTCAATATAATTTACTGTGCAGGGACTGAAGGTGCAGGTTGCCTTCTTCCTACTACCATTTTGGTCTGTTTGCTGTTCTTTGATCCCTCAGCAGTTGCTTAGTGCCTCTGTACTTGAGCTGTGGGGTGCTGCTGGCACCCCCTGCTGTTCACATCCCACTCCAGCTGGAACATCCTGTGCAATAACAGCCTTGGTCTCAGGGCTTGGGACAAGTCTCTGAACAACAAAGGAGGTGGGAACCACTTGGGATGGTCCCTTTAAGCTTCTTCTCTGTGTAGACCTCTCTACTGACACTTCTAGCCTGTTGATGTTTTCCTTAGTCTTCCAGGTGGCCGCCAGGGTCTGGGTGGGAAACGTACACCAAGACCCTTTTTTTCCTCCTGCCCTTATCTGGCGTCAAGAGATCCACTTCTTACTACCCTGCTTGATCACCTTTCTACTAGCTCTCTTTTCTTAAGAGAATTTAATTTCTTTTTGAGTGGAAAAACTGCTCTCACCCTGTGTCCAACATCATTCCAATTCTGTGATCTTGGCCTTCCAGAATTTGATCTTTTTCTGTGTGTGACATTTACAAAGAAAATGGTTTCTCTTGCAAATCAAAGACTTTGACTATGTTATATGGAGGTCTTTCAAGTTTAGTTTTGAAAGTTAAATCTTAGCAATAACTTTTCTTGCCCTAGACAGAGTGGCTCACACCTGGGATGCTCATTAAAATTGTCTAGGGTGCTTTGATAAATCCTAAAGTCCAGGCAGCATCCCAGGACTGAGAACTCTGGAGGCTGGGTCCCAGGCAACTGCATATTTTACAACCCCCCCGCCCCCAGTAGCTCTGATGTGTAACCAGGACAGGGAAAGGTTGTTCCACACTGAGGCTGTTTACCCCAACCCCTGGGTCAATCTACCTGACCTCCTGACACTTGAAGATAAAAGGGCTTGAGGGAAGTTGTGCACAAACTGGGTTTATGCTTCTAGTCAGTGAAGTGTTCCCAGCACGTGGCTTTCGTGTCTGCACTTCAGCGCAGCGCCCTTGGAGGCCAAAGCGGCCCTCAGCAGTGTGGATTCCTCTTCGGCTGGCTTCACCGGATAAGATGGAGACTGTGGGTGGAGCCCAGCTGAGGGTGGGGAGAAAGAGACCCTGCCCCAGGTCCTCCTTAGCCAGTGTGGGAAGTAAAGAGTTTCCTCTGCAACTGGAGTTTGTCAAGGATCAATACATTGTACCATATGTGTTACAGCTTCCAAGGTTTCTGATACATATCTAGGTACTCTTTGATTTGTCTTTCTTTCCCCTCATAGTTACAAAGCCAACTATTTCCCTCAGTGTACAGATGCCCTGAGGTGAGATGCCCATTTTCATCCAAATTGGAGGCTCCTGGGGGAAGGTAGCACTCATCGTGCAGGACAAGGTGGTCCTGCTGGGCAGGTGGTGGGTGGATGGCCTCCTTGGCCATGACTTCTGGCATATACTCTTGGAGCACAGAAGAGGACCACTCCCCAAAGCTTGATTGAAATGACTTGCTTCTTTCCTCCACAAGTGTACAATTTAGCTTTCCATGTGGAAGGGGTTTGTATGGAGAATCAGGCAAGTGTCCTACCATCAAGTCACTCACCAGGTAGCAGAGGCAATAAGCAGCTACTATTATTTCCAGGACTTGCTGCATGTCAACTACTGGTGACAGAGATAGTCATAGGATCAATAAAGCCTCTCACTCATTTAGGTGGTTATATAAACTTGGTCCACTCAAATACTTTCTGTATTCCTCACAGGAATGAAGTGCATAATGCCTGGCTACTGAAATTATGGTCCAAGACCAATACCTATGGTATCACCTGAGACCTTACTAGAAAGATACAACATCAGACTTACACCAGACCACTGAATCTGTGGCCTAACTAGATCCCCAGGGGTTTCCTGCCAGACTGCTCTCCCCATTTCACAGACAAGCAAACAGGCTCATAATCCCGACAAAAGGTACCAGAAGTTAAGCGAATATTCCAGCCAACATCTGGTTCTAAGAGTTGTTTGTTTTCCACCAAACAGTCCTGCTTCTCAGGACATAACTGGCCTTGATAAAGCTAGACTGCAGCACCGCTGAAGAGCTAAGTGCCAGAGAAGACCTAAAGAGTCTCTGAGGGCCGGAGAGATGGCTCAGTAGAATAAATGCTTCCCTGGCAAGCTCAAGAGTCTGAGTTCAATCCCTGGTTCTGCCAAAAAAAAAAAAAAAAAAAAAAAAAAAAAAAAAAGTCTCTGGGCCCTCAGCACCCGCCTTCCTGGGCCTGTTTACAGAAATTCCCTTTACTCCTTTACTGAGCAATAACAAGTGACCTATTGGGAAGGCATAATGTGACCTTATTCCTACTCCTGGTTCTTAACTTGGTGATCAATCATCTTCCAAAATATAAGTACTAACAATGGTGGTATGAGTCAAAGCCAAAGCCAAACATCAAAAGGAAATACATTCCCCTGATGCGATAGGGGCAGCAAGGAAGATCTGAAGATCAGAGTGTGTTATCAGAGTTTCTTTTTTTCTTTTTCTTAGACTTTTATAAGAAGGAGTATCCAAATTATAGTTGGAGCAGTTTTACAGTTGGGTTGTTTTGTTCTCTCAGGGAGTGTCATTCAGCAAAACAGGAAATGTTTATCCTTGGGTCTTAACATTTTCAGGAAGAGAAACAATTACCTAATCATCTATGAGAAAAAGAACGGTACTATTGTAGTAAACAAAGAGGTCATCCTCAAGTCTTTTCTGAGTCTTATGGTAAAGGGTGGTTCTTGGCTATCTACTATTTCCTCAAACATGAAAAGGGTGGAGATATATTTTAACTATTTGTATTTTCCTAGACATTGGAGGAATTGTAACATCATCATTCCAGAATCTGTGTCCACAAACTTTTAAGAGATACAATTTGGTTAAAGAAGAGGGCCAGGGTACTCCTTTGAAGTTGAAATTCCATGGAAAGTGCATTGTGTTGGGGCTGGGGAGATAGATCTGTGGTCTAAGTACTTGCCTGGCAAGCACAGGGACTCAGATTCAATCCCCAGTACCACACGCTGTGCCACTCCTGCACCAAGTAGGCCACTGAAACCAGGTGTGGTAGTGCATACCTCTAATCCCAGCACTGGAGAGGCTGAGACAGAAGGATCACTCTGAGTCCAAGCTACGCAGCAGGACTCTGTACAAAATACATAAATAAATAAGAAAGTGCATTGTGTGTACTTAGGTTGCATATCAATAAAATTTTAAAAAGCAGACTTTTCTCGGGTTGGTCTAATTTACATTTTATATAAGGCTACAATAGCATGACTTTCTCACATCAAACATTGTGATTGTAAGGGACATAACTTTATGCTAACAATTGATAAACACCATTCACGGAACAGAGAGTGGGGAGGAGAGGATGGTACCAAGGCTTCTGAAGCCATGCTCTGATGCTGTCACATGTCACCGAACAGCTGAGACTTGCTGCCAGGTGAGATAGCGCACCCCCATGTCTTGACTCTTGATCTGTGAACTAAATGCTTAGAAACACTTGGAATGTTTGCTAAAAATGCACACTTTCAGGTCCTCTCTGGGAGCTGCTGAACAAGACTGTGGGCCTAGGTTAGGGTATGCCCAATATATCTGCAGCTTGCCTGGAATCTCAGGTGGTTTCTGCACAGACTCCTGTCCTCATTCTGTAGACAGGCAAATGGGCTCAGAGAGGATTGAGCTTGCTCAAGGCTGCCAGGTACCAAAAGTTAAGTAGATATTTGAACCCACATCTAGGTAATCTGTGGCTGTGGAGAAAACCAAGTAATTTCTTTATAACTTTGATATCTCAATTCTCTATTCTGTGGTAGAATGAGGTCAGGGAACCCTTTTTTATGAAAGAGATAGTAGAAGGGTGACAGGAAGAATAGATGAGATCTAAAGATAAGAAAAGGGGCCTTGCAGACACAGAGAACAGAATGTGCAAAGACCCTCAAGTAGGAAGGAACCTAAGGACCCTTGGGGCTCAGACCAAAGTGCTGATGACTGGAATGCAACTGGCAACGAAAAAAATGTATAGCGTGGGCGCACTGGGAGAGCACCAGGTACTCTGGTAGGTCCTTGGAGTCCACCCTAAGAGTGGGCTAGGATAGGGTATGACCAAGAAAAGAAGAAAAATCAGTGAGGGCTTTACTTAGGGGAAGTGGGGAAGAGCAGTAAGGCTGTGATTTGATCTCTGATGCATCTTATTCAAATATAAACTCACACTCTCTACCAACCCTCAACCTGATTTTTCTCTGATGCCATTATTGAGAGCCGCCACCCACCAGACAGCTAATCAGGAAGGTTGGCCCTTGCCTCATCTTTTTAGTCTTCTCCTAAATGTTGCTTGAATCCATCCATTCTCTTGAGATTGGACAGCATCTTCTCTCACCTGGACAATGCCTGTGTACCACCCAAGATTCATGACCCCTGGTGCCTTGTCCTCTGCTCATTTCCCCCCAAAAGTACTTAGTATGACCTTCCCCAACTTTCCAGAGCCTCAAGCAATTTTATTTGGAAACTAGCACACTACGCTTTGTGACCCTCTCAGATCAGCTCTCACCACTGCCCAACTGGATTCTACCTCTCACTCCTAGTGAGCCCATAGAGTCCTGGCCAAGCCTCTCTAGTCTGTCTGGCACTTTACCTTGACTGGCACATCACTGAATCCAACACATAGGTCATCTCCTATCTCCAGGTTGCTTAGGAAGCTTTGACCTTCCCAGAATTGCTAGGAGCTCTTGCTCTGTGATTCTGCAGCCACGTCTGACCTGCTGTGCTTCATACTTCTGGCATCCCCTCTTGATGTCACTGGTAACCCCCAGCATCTAGATATTTCTTCTCATTATTTGGTATCTGGTAGAGCAGCTGTCATAAGAAGTGTTCAGGGGTTTTTGTCAGCTAGTCTAACATAAGTTTCTGTGCTTCTATAGTATTCCCTAGCAAAGGAAGACGGTGGCAACACCAATAGGGTAGCTTTCAGCTGCCAAGCCACTGTTTTCTGGGGTGTTCTCTCCCCAGCTACTCACTGTCCACCCCCGCTTTGACTCTTCATCTTCTCCCCCTTTTGGCTTTAATGCTTATAAGACCATCCAGGATAATTAAAAGAAAGAAGTTTTATGCTGTTTATGGGGCTTTGATCAAAGATTTTAATTAACCTACCTTGCTTTAAGCCTTTAAAAGTTCATTCCCCAGGGCTGGCCATTTGATAATGGAATTAATGCTTCTAAGCTGAGTGAGGGATGGGGAGGTTCTGACAAGAGGAGGTTGGAAATTGTCTCATTAACCCTTCCCAAAATGGATAGATTTTGGCTCAGAAAAAAGGATTTCTCTCAGTCTAATCTGTTCATTGATGGGATAATGTGTTTGCAGTGATGGTAAGAACCCCACTACTGAAGGTATGCTGGCAGGCATGTGTGCAGATGCTAGACAAAGGAAGCTAAAGCTGTGAATCAATTATTGCATCACTGATCAGACAAGGACACTTTTTGGAACTTTCCAGGCCTAGGATTCTCACTGAACTATACTCCTAGCCCAGGATGGTCTCTTTCCCCAAGCAGTGTCAGACAGGAGCAAGATAGCCTTAGTCTGACACATAGAAACAATGTCTTGGGACTTTGACTTGAGGCCAAACTTGAAATTATGATAAGAATACATAGATTAAAGGAAACAAACCCATGGAAGCCAATTCCGCAGCACAAATCAGCCTCCCAACCAGCTTTCTTTGCCAAATATATGTGCAAGTCCTACCTCAGAGGTTCTAGCAAAGTCCTGTAAAGCCTTCTTGAAGAGCCCTAGACTAACTGTCCTGAGAAGCTTTGCACCATACACTCCTCATAACATCCTCCTGGAACCCAGGTCCTGCTGTTCTCAGCTGCCAGTGGCACCCAGGCACATTAATGTTTCATGATTCAGATGACAACCTCAGTAAGACAATCCCACATTAAACTGGGAAGGAAAACAGAGTGAATTCAAGACTATCTGGGGCAGGTGGAGTAGGCGAGGTGGAGAAGAGGGTGGGAGAGTATCTGCTAAGATCGATTGAGTGGACTATTTTCCAGGGACTTCCCCAAGTGTTTTAGCTGTATGGTCTCAGGTAATTCTGGCCAGTATTGTTATTTTCCCGTATTATGGATAAATATATAATGTTCTTCAAATATGGTTAATAGTCCCGGTAGGATGAAGGCCACTAGGTTTCTAGCTCTTCTTTGTCTAAGCTCCAACAAACTCGTCTCTGAGACGAAACTCCCCTAATGGCTTGCCTATTTCTTCCCTACTTTCCTTCCCTCCCTCCCCTTGCAACTGGCACATAAGCACCTAGCTATAGCTTCCCCTGGACTCCCAAATATTCACTTATACTTCTAGTTTGCCAATTATTCCCTTCTTTCTTGCATTATAAATGTCTGTTTCAATGCCCAGTCCCTCAACCCCTAGACAGAGACTATTTCAAGACAGGAAACTATTTAATTAGTCTCTGTCCTATTCCCCACCCAACAGTAATTGCCACACTCCATGAGTACACGTTGAATGAAATAAACAAGAAAAACTCACATCTCTCTGCAAGCTAGTTTCCAAAAGTATAAAAGGAAATGTTAAATGGTTAATAACAAATATTTCCTGAGATGATATCACCTGGGGGTAAGAAAGCAGAATAAGCTCTTCCTGAATTGTTTAAATTTTAAAGTGTGTGTATATACACTGATTTTTAAATGCATATGTAATGAATGAAACTAATGAGATTTTCTTTCCTCTCCTGAAGTCACCTAACACATACCAAAGAGCCTTATTCCAATCAACTAAGCATGAGTCTTGTTAGGCTTAATCTTACCTATCCACTTGGTGGCCTACATTTGGAGAGAAACCACAGTACCTCAATTATGTCCAATGTCATCAGTGATTCAGAGGGGGAAAAAAAAACAATGTTGCCTTTGGGAACTGTTTCTGGGAGAGTATTGTGAAAATGCAAGGTCCAAGAAGGAACTCCCTCCATCTGCACTAAGGGATTGAGGATGCCAGAGGCCTGGGGAACAGAAAGACTGCACAGAAGCAGGGTGCTTAAGGCAGGTGAACCTGAGAGGCATCAGAAGTGTGTGCAAAGAGGCAAAAGGGAAAGTTCCATCTCTCTGCATCTGGAAACTGGGTACAAGACCCAGAATTTTCCCATCGCAGAGGCATGATAAATTTAGAATCTGACCAATTGATAAAGAGGAACAGCAGAAGTGGTTTGAGATAGTGATTCCTTTTTATGTTGCCAACTTTAATAAGTGGTCAAGTTTTTAAGAAATGATGTATGGATTGCTTGGGCTGTGGAGATAGCTTGGCGGTCGATGTGCCTGCCTGGCAAGCGCAAGTACCCAAGTTGGATCCCCAGGGTCTTGGTTACATTTTACTCCTTGCTAGGACAAAATACCCACACACAAAATAAAAGAAGGAAAGGTTTATTTAGCTCATAGTTAGTGGAGGTTTCAGTCCATACTCTGCTGGCTCCAAGGTAAACAGCAGCAGTTCCTGGTGGCAGAAAACAAGGAAGAGCAGAGGAGGAGCAGCAGCAGCTGCCGTGTCTGTCAAAACTCTCTCTTCCTCTTATGCTGATTGTAGAGCCTGGTGCTCCACCGTGAAGATCTGAGCTCTGATCAAGCTCCTCCAAAGTGGAACATCTTTGTGAAGGGACCTGGCGAAGATCAGAACTCCCAGGAAGTGGGGCACATAAGTCTTCCTCAACTCCTGTATTTACCCTTTTTGTGCTGAGTCACTCTGGGCCGGGTCCTCCCCACCCTAAGGCGGGGTACCCATGCCCAAGGGCATAGAATCAACAAGCAGATCCAGTCAATATATCAACCACCACACCCAGCCGTGGAACCTCAGGATCAAAACTGAGCACTGGGGAGACTCACTATGAGTCTGAACTACTTAGTGAGACTCTGTATCAATAAATAATAATGATATATGGATTGCTATGGATTAGAGCATCAGAGGGCACACTTGGGGATCAATTTTGGCTCTGTTGTTCTTCAGTTAGGTGGTCCTTGTCAGATTTATGCACCTCATTTGGCCTCATTATTATTATTTTTTTAATCTCTGACATGAGAACAGTGACTATGCCTACCTCAAAGGGTCAGGATCAGAGTGGTTAATACGCATAGCTTATGCTTCTTCACTGGGAGCTGCAGCCACTTATTCTTGTTACAGGTCTGCAGAACCTGCTGTCTATGAATGGGGAAAACCAGCGAAGGATGCCCACAGTCAAATCCTAAGGCACCACCATTACCATCATTCAAGGACAGAATGGTCAACTTCTGAGGCTCCTCTGAAGTTCTGTGTCAGTGCGCTGGCAGGGGAAAGTAAGCCAACTGCGGCACTGGCCAGGGCCCTGAGTCCCAAAGTGAGGAGATAAATGAGGATTTCATGAGATTCCCTGGGGCTGTAAAAAGGGTGTCTTTGGGAGCTCCTGGAAAGAAAGGCAGAGGGGACCCAAAGCAGGGTCTCAAATTTAGTGTGCACTAAAATTACTAGGAGGAACTCACAGAAATGAAGCTTCCAAGGTTCATGGGCTACTTGGGAGGGTGGCATCTTCTGCATTTTAAATAAACTTCCCTGAGTAATGTGAATGTAGCTTTCTTTATGCCCCAGTTACTGGGAAATAGAGTACACAGCTCCTGAGGGGTGTGCGCCTGAACTCCTTTATGTGACCTGACAATGTGTTGGCTGCAGCACCTTCAAAGGCAGCTAATTCCTCATCAAGGTTTCCAGGGCCTTCACTCTGACCTTGGCTAAGCCCCACCTGTGAACATAAGCCGAGTATTTTGGTTATGGAATGGGACATAGAGCCTTAGTAATGGCCCCAAGCAGAACTCAGATCCCAGTCATACTCCATGAGTCCTCCATACCCACGTGTTTCGGCATCCATGGATTGAACTAAGTCAAGATCAAAGCTGCTCTTAAACATTGTATGTGTATTGACCATGAACAGACTTTTGTCTTGCCATTATTCATCATTCCTCAAACCATAAAGTATGACAAGTATTTATATAGCATTTGCACTATACTAGCTAATATAAGTAATCGAGATATGATTTACAGTGCACAGGAGAATGCTATGCTATAAAATTATAAAGGACTTGAGTATCTATGGGTTTTGGTACCTGTCTGGGCAGGGTCAATCGTCCTGAAACAAATTCTCTAAGGATATTAAAGGACTTCTATATTTTTCTCGAATTCTCACCATGTACTGACCTCTGCCCATGACCACAGCCTAAATCTTCACTGAGGTCACACACTAAGCCTTGATTTTAGTGCAGACTAACCCTAGCCTTTGTTGTCTTGCAAGCTTGTGCTCTTTCTAGTTGAGCCACAGAGAGAGATTAGCTTGGAATATCTATGTTCTGTGCTGAGCATTCTAGTCCATAGCTGGAGCCACATACACCATACCTTCTTCGGTGGCCTCTGGGCTCAGGAACTCAGAAGCTGTGCAAGAAAGGCTTCCTTAACTTCCCACACAAGGCTGATTAACGTGCGTCCTGCTGCCTCATTCCCCAACACCTTCTCCAGATCATTGCCTCTCTGATTAATTCCTCAGAACAAAGCACCAGGTACTTATGTGGAGATTAAGTGGAAGATCCCAGAGGCTGTTCCCAGTGCTGGCTCCCCAGGCCTTTCTGGAGTGCTTGCTGTGTTGCAGAGCCTGGCTAGCAAGCAGATGCTGTGCTACCTCCAGGATGATGCATTTGACTGTTCTCTGAAGGCAGTTACACACTACAGCCAAGTCAAGTGAGTGGCATTTTGATGTAGAAATCACTGACATCAGGGTTTAAATCTGTCAGGGAAAGTGTTTCTCTTTTACAAACCACCACTACGACCATAAGACCACCACAATCACCACCCCACCATGACCATCATTTGCATTGCTTTCTATCTGCAGTGTTGGAAATTCTTTATCAGAATTGTTTCAGTTAATCTTTAATCCTGGGATTAAAAAATAATGAGTAACGTGGAATATATAAATATCATTATCAGAGAAGACTCCAGATCTCCGTATCAAGTTCAGGACCTAGAAAATAAATTCCCCCATTAACCTGTAGGTTTTCATTACTAGACTCTAAAACATATACAATCCATATAATTTTCCTTTTTTCCTTAGCTGCATATAAATTCTGGATTTTCTCTCAATTATTGTAGGCTTTCTCCACTGAACGATCTTCAACATAACTTTATTCTATCCATCTGCCCTTGTATCTTGGTTTCCAGTTGGTAAAACTTAGTTAATTTTTTAAATCTTACTTTCGTGATATCTCATTTTAAACTAATTAATTTAGTGAGCATAGGTATGGATAAACTGATAACGCCGTGATATTTTAAAGTCAGTCCTTTAGTTCCTCTTCCAGTATGGTGGAGTCAGCTCCTAACAACACATTGTACTTCCTTCAAGTAATAGATATGGACTCTGAACAAAATGTAAAAATCTTCCTGGGTCCGGGAGATGAACAAAATGAGGTAGATTTTTGTAAGTTATGTGAACTTGGAAGGATAAGACTGACACGCGGTAGGTTTCCCATTTCTGTGACTTCTATTCTGGAGGAAACTGCCCTCTTGACACAACGTGGAGCTGCTGAACCAGCAGAGATGAGTGGTGAGCAGATCACCTTTCCCCAATGCCAAGTGAGGGTTGTGGATTTCCTGTTGCATGCAGGGCTGTCAGAGGTTTTGAGCCAAGTGAAAAGACCTGCACTGATTGATTGGTTGGTCCTTGGGATTGAACTCAATGTTTTGCTCATACTAGACAAGCACTGTACCACTGAGTCATATTCCCAATTCTTTAACTTTTAAAATGCAAGAGAATTGTAAATACCTGAAGATGGTACAGAAGGAAGATTGGGCTCCCAGATGTAGAAATGTCTGAGGGGTGTGGGGACATAACTTCTGCCAACACAGGGGAGTCCAGCTGTGGGCAGTTGGGCATGCTGGTCCTGAGGAAATGGGATATTTCTGCTGTTGGTCATATTCTTTGCTTTTTCTGTGAAGAATAAGGTACCCTCATTGGCCAAAAAGGGAGTGGAAAGAGGTTAAGTTAGGAGAGAAGAGTTATAGAAGTGTGTTCTGAAAGATCATGGAATTAATTCATGATCTGTTGCTGTAACAGATTGTATCATAGATTGGTCAAATTTATACAAAAAGTTCATTTTGCCTTACAGTTCTGGAGGGCTGGAGGTCCAAGATCACAGTGATGACCTTCATGAGGGTCTTGTTGCTTCTTCATAACACAGTAGAAAGCAACAAAGAACCAAGAAAGCTGAACTGGATTTCATAGCAATCCTCTGCCACAAGAGCCAGATCACTCCAGCAAAAATAGCATTAATCCACTCATGAGAGCAGAGCATTTACAGCCTAAGAACATTCTATGAGGCCCTAGTTCCAAGACTACTGCATTTGGGAATTAAGTTTCTACCATTTGAAATTCTGAAGGACATATCAAATCATACCTGTGACAAGGAAAACCTGAGAGGGCAGTCCTGTGGGCTGAATCCATGTTTGAAATTCACACTCCTGTGTTTAATGTATACCTCATTTATTCATTGAAATTGACCATCTCTGGCAACTCCTGGCTGCCCTGGTGCAAGTTTGGTGGAATAAAGTCATTTAGTTGGACAAGACTGAGGTTTTCCAGGAGAATACAGCCAAGGGAAAGAGGAAGGAATGCTAGAACCTTCTCAGAGAGCTGCTGAACTGGGGAGTCCAGGGCAGTTGCCAGGAACTAAAAGCCATGTGCCCATGTGCACAGGACATTTGAGGGACATGCCACTCAGGATGAACTCGGCTTTAGCAATAACCCCTTCCTTTTGGAATCTGTGCTCAATAATGTAACATTCATTTACTCCTATATTCTCTTCTCTCCACCTCACTTCCTTTCATCCATTGTGGTAATGGTGAAAAACACACAAACTACCTCAGAATATCATTTTGAGTATAAAAACCAATGTTTTAACATCAAATTATCTTCTAAAATTCAGTATGAAAGAATTGTTTAATATGCAGGGATTAAGAAAATATCAAAGACAAAGTTGTATTTGGGGGACATTTATTTAGCTAGACTTTTCACAAGTTTTGCATCAGTACATAAAATTTTACAAGACTTAAACAGAACAGTGCATATCATGGTCAATTAAGATTTCCAGAAGCGAGTCAAGGTTTACTGCTTATTAAGCAAGGATTTAGTACAGGCAGCAGAGAGAGGGAGCCACTCAAATGTCCTGGGAGAGAGACTTATCTCTCTAAGTGAGATGCCGATGCCTGGTGTCTCATAGCCTCCTAGCTGGACATAGCTTTTAGTTTGCCTTCTTATGGTCATAAAGAAATCATATTTCTCAGTGGTGGGGTTAAATTTGTGGCCTGGATAATTTGGAGCCACCATCAGACATGACTCATTACTCAAAAACACTCAGTCGTATATCTGACAAGTAAAGGATAACAAATCGATCTGTGGCCATTAATTGGATGTATCAAGCAACAGGGTTATGTCCCTGACAAGATGCCCATTCACTATAAGGCACTGGCTTTCAGAGCCCAGGACCTGGCCTTTCCTCAGACTGCTCAGCCAGCGCCTTCACGCCCTGCAAGATGCCAAAAGCACAGGATGCTTCAGTGTCAGTTTTGGGTAAAAGATTTCTTTCCCACATGAGAGTCTCCATTTCTTTGATCATTAGTTATTCTCCCTTCTCTGCAGGAAATCAAGGTCAGCAGGTGAGCTCTTGGTGTACTTTCTTCCGGTGTCTTCTCTCTGTGTGTGTGTGTGTTTGTAAGTTATGTATAAATACAAATATTTGCATACCATAGTATGCAAATTTTTTTAGTTTGATTTTACTTAGTGATGTATTAGACATCTTCCTTTGCCAGTACATGAACGTCTCCTACATTATATTAGTGTATGCAGAGAACTCCACCATTCCATAGTTTATTCAGTGCCTCTCCTGTTGATGTCTATTTACAAAC
>NW_004524674.1:2414099-2425828 GCF_000260255.1 Octodon degus | reverse complement strand
TTTTAGAAAATCATTTATTTATTTATTTATTTATTTATTTATCTATTTGTTTGTTTATTTGATACAGGATCTGGCTGTGCAGCTCAGACTTGTAGTGATGATCCTCCTGTCTCAGCCTCCCCAGTGGTGAGATTGTAGGTGTGTGTCACCACACCCAGTTTCGGGAGCAAGCATGGCACACCTGGGATTGCAGGGCTGGCACAGCATATGGTACTAGGGAACGAATCTGGGTCCTTGCACTTCCCAGGCAGGTGCTTAGACCCCTGAGCTATTCCTCTGGCCCTGTATGTGTATCTTTGTGTGCAGGTGTCAGTACCTCTTTGGGTTGGGTTTCCAGGAGTGAAATTGCCAGGGTGATGGGTACGGATATTTAAAGGAGTTGATGGTATCCACTGAGTTCCAAATGAGCTCACAAGCTCTCATTTCCTAGAGTGAGGATCCAAAACTATGTGTTCATCTACATTCTTGCTAATGCTTAGTCTTCTCAGTCTTTTTTTTTAATTTTTGGCAGCATAATAAGAGCCAAAATCATATCTCACTATTGTTTTAATGTCTATTTCCCTAAGTATTAGAAGTTGTATGTTTTCACGTTATTATTGGTATTTTTTATTTTTCTTAGGTGAATTGTCTGTTCATATCATTTGCTGTGCATTGCATGTCTTTTCTCACTTATTTCTATAAGATCTGAATATAAATTATATATATATATGCATATTATATAATATATATTAGTGAGTTTTATGTTTCCTGGTGCTACTTGTACTTTATATATCACTTTTCAATAAAATTATTTTAAAATTTTATGAGATTCAAATGTTAATCCTCAGGCCAGCCAGATAGCTCAGTGGATTACAGCATCTGCTTAAGCAGATGCAGAGGTCAGAGGTTTGAACCCCTGCCTGCCGGGCTGGGCCCACCCCGAGGGCACACTGAGATGGCAATTGAGAAGGGTGTGGTGACATGCCTGTAATCCCAGTGCTTGGAAAGCTGAAAACAAGAGAATCACTACAAGTCTGATCTGTGTAGTGAGACCCTGTAAACCCTGAAAAAAAAAAAAAAAAGTTAATCTTCTAGTATTTGGCTTCTGGGGTATATGTCTTATTTTAGGAAAATCTTTAACAGAATTATCAGAATTGCTTTGTAAAGCTATGATCTCTTTGTTGAAAATTACTGTTTTTACTGCTTTATTTTTTAATTTATTAAATATATTAGAAATACATAATTGTCATATTCATCATAGGGAATTGATTCTTGCATATGATATAGCTTGATTCCTCTTTTTTTCCCCAAACTCCTGTCTTCCCTTCAACCACTTTTCCAACCCTTATTTACAAAGTTTTTTTTTTTCATTTGATCCTTCTCTTATCATTTATTTTTCCTTTTCCCTTCCTTCCTTTCCTCTTCTTCCGTCTCTAACTCCCTTCCTTTTGAACTATTTCTTCCTATGTCACAATGCCTATTCTACACTTTGGTCCTTATTTACATTTTCTGTTTCTCACACCAGAGAAACAACGTGATATTTATACATGTCTGGTCAATTCATTTCTTTTAAAATATGGTCTCAAGGTGAATCCAGTTACCTAGAAATGTCTTGTTTATTCTTCTTAATGGTCAAGTAGTACTCCACTGCATATTAAAAAAAAAAAACACAGCATTTTCTTCATCCATTCCTCAGTTGATGGACATTTGAGTTGCTTCCAAGATTTGTATTGTTTTCAAACAATATAGGTAAACATATATTGCTGTGGTGTGATGTTTTTATTTCTTCTAAGAAGACACCTAGAGGGGAAATAGCTGGATCAAATATATGGAAAAAATGTTCAACATCTCTTGTCACTCAAGAGATGCAAATTAAAACACCTCTGAGAGTTCATCTCACCCTAGTAAAAGTTGTTATTATTAAGAAGTCAGCCAGTGACAAATGATAGAGGAGTTACAGGGAAAGAAAGAACTCTTAACTGTTGGTGGGAGTATGAAAATCAGCTTGGAGATTCATCAAAAAATACAATTAATATTTTTATGTGACAAGAATTTAATTTTTCTATGATAGAAGTTACATATTATAGTTAAATATCTTAGATGGATAGTTTACTTTGAACTCCTTTTGAATAGTCCTTTTCTAGGAATTCAAAAGTGCTACCTTTATAATAGATAATATTTTACTACTAATCATGAAGTGGAATGCCTAGACCATTCCCACCTCCCTCCAATATTATTGTTGTTGTCACTGTGAATGAAACTGTCATATATACAATATTGTAGATTCTATACCACACTTGTAAATGAATCATCTATTTGTCTCAGCTCGTTTTTGTTGCTATAACAAAACACCATATACTGGGTGGCTTAAGCAACAGAAATTTGTTCCTCACAGTTCTGAAAACAGGAAAGTATCAGCAAAGGGTGTGACAGTAGTGCAGTCAGGAAAGATGTTTTCCTGGTCTATGGCTGTCTTCTTTCTGTGTCCTCACATGGCACAAAGAACTGAGATGCTCCGTCTTTCTTTTTTCCTCTTCTAAGGGTACTAAGTTCCATTTTCATGACTTAAATGCCTCTCCAACTCCTCTCCAGATAGCAGTATATTGGGAATTGGAGTTTCAACATATGAATGGCAGAAGAACATAAACACTCCGTCTCCTGCGCTGTTCCTATACCTCTGCCACATAATCATTTCATCAACTAGGGGCTCCATGTTTGTTCTAACTGCCACTTGGTCAAATTCTCCCTCCATCTCTATTATTTTAAAGTTTTTTCTTAGACATAGTGATACATATGTTAGTCTACCTCTTTTCCTCTGTTGAACAGAAATTATATCCTTTTCTATTCTTTGATGTTTTGTGTGGATTGCAGCATGCTTGATTGATCTATCAAAATCCAGCATTAGCTGATACTTTGTTTCTGTCTTGTTGAAAAATAAGCTGTAGTCTGTGTCTGTGTCCATGCTTGGTTGTGTTTTCTCTTCATCTTTGAGTTTGTTTGTTGTTGTTTGTGTGTGTGTGTGTATGTGTGTGTGTGTGTGTGTGCGCTTTGGTAATTCCTGTGTGATGTGTCTGGGCGTGTATTGCACTTTATTTTGTTAAAGATTCATTGATATAATGTTTCCCAATTGCTGTTTTTACTTTAACTATGTATTTATGCCAGTTTTCAGTGGAATTCATTCATTAATTTCTTTGATAAGTTTTAAAGTGAATTTCTTTGTTCACATGCTTTTCTTATTCTCAGTCTTTTTTTCTGACACAACAATTAAACCTATATGAAACTTTCTCACTGTCTTTCCTGTGCCTCTTACTTCCTTTAAATAATTTCCATCTTTTTGTCTGTATTTTATTCTAGAGTTTTTTTAAATTTTATTTATTTGTGTGCATGCGTGTGTGTGTGTGTGTGTGTGTGTGTGGCCAGCTCAGCCCACCAGGGGATGGGGCTGGCTGGCATGTGGTGCTGGGGGATTGAACCGCGGTCCCTGTGCCTTGCCAAGCTTGCTCCAAGTAGGTGCTTTAGACTACTGAGCCATCTCACCAGCCCCCAGTCTGTATTTTATTCTAAATATTTTCTTCTGACATATATAGTGTTTCATTTAATCAGTTCTCTTTTCATCTGTGTTTAAATTCTGTTTCTGTCCTTGTATATCTCAGACAAGAGTTTTTATTTTGTTCTTTTTCAGATGGGATCTGAAATGCCACGTATTGCCCATTTCTTCTCATTTTGTTTCAACAGGAGTTAGCAATCTCAGATCACCTTAATCTGGTGTTGGGGTTTCATCAGGGTCAAGGCCTGGATTACAACTTTTATAAAAATTTCAGAAGTTCTTTTTAGCTTAGAAATGACATTTTCTGGATTTGTAACTGCTTGCTGAACGAGGGTGTCCTTTAATACCAGACTCATCTCTTTCAATTTCTCCCATTTCAGATCTATTGTAAACATTTTTTCACTATCTTGTTAATATTTTGGCGTATTTACAAAGTTGTTTTTAACTATTCTGTCCAGCCTTGTTTGTCTTAAAAGCAGCTTGGTTTGAAGCAAAAGGACTTGCCATTATTGAAAGTGGAAATTGTACATGTTATCTTTCATTTACATTTTCATTGTGTAGTATCAAATTTAACAAACTCCTCTTGGAATTTTCAATGTGATTACTTTATATTTATAAATTAATCTGTAGCATAATTATATATTTACAATATGACTACTCTTTCTATTCTAGAATAATCATTTCTACTAATTTTAAATTTCTCCTATCCTTTGGTTTACCAAGTTTATGTTTTATTTTTATTAAGATATGTTCTCTACTCATTCATGAACTTATTTCTAAATATTTTATAGATTTCATTGTTAACGAGAACTTAATGTTTTATCCATAAACTGGCAATCTCTGCCAAGAGCTGGATAGTGAGTGTTTCAGGCGTCCTAGGCCATGTAGCCAGTGTTTCATGATGCTGTGAGAAAGCAGTTATAGACCACATATTAAAAAAAAATTGTGGGGCCAGGGAGATGGCTCAGTGGAATAAGTGCTTCCCTGGCAAGTGCAAGGACCTGAGTTCAATCCCTAGTTCTGCATTAAAAAATAATTGTGAAGCTATATTTGCAACAAAACTAAAAAACAGGATGTGGCTTAGTTTTGCCTCATGAGCCATGACGTACCAACTCCTGCTCTATTCCTACATTTCTTCAATTGCTTACTTATTTGTATTTTATAGCTGTTGATTAAAAGACTGAATCTCAAATTTAGCAAACTAAAACTCTCTAATTACTTGTAATGCTTTTTCATTTGATTCTCCCGGGTTTTACAGAGGTAAATATATGGTTTGCAAATATGCTGAGAAATTGTCCTCTTCCTTCCTGATCATTACACATTCTACTTAATATGCTTGCCTTTTCCCATTGAATAAACATCCAACACAATGTTGTATAATTGCAGCGAAAATATTTCTGGCGTTTTTGTCATTAACTGCAATGTTTGTCAGATTACTGAGCTGGTAGGCTTGTAGGATCAAGTAAGTAATTCTTCTATAAGTTGAATTTAGTCAACTGAGACATTCTTATGTTCTGATTGTTTATTAATTTGATCATTTAAAATGACTGATTTCCCAATATTGAATTATTCTTTCAATTTTGGAGAATATTTTTTCTTGGTGATATTATATAGTGACTTTAATACTCATGCATTTGATACTTTAATTTTTATTTACTTTTTTACATTTATGAATTAAAATGATATTTGCACACAGGATTGCTTTGGTGTTGTATTTTTTAGTTTTAGAGTCATGATTATGGATGTCTTACAGAATTAACTGGGATGACTTTCTTTGTATATACTCTGGAATGTTTTATATTTGGACATTCATGATTTGGTATACTTGCCTCAAAAATCCTTAAGGAGAGGTGTTTATTTGAGGAATTATTGCTGACTGTTATTTCAAATACCTGAGGAAATATTTGGGGTGTAATTATTTCCATTTCTCCTACAATTAGTCGATTCAGAATTTCTATCTCTGTCAGAGTACATTTAGGTAACTTCTCAAGGAAACAGTTAATTTCTCTACATTTTAAAAATTAGTACATAAGTTTATTAGTTTCTCCTATAAGTTGTCTATGTGTGTAATTATGTGTGCTTTCTCATTTGGAATGTTATTTATCCTATCTTTTATTTATTCATTATGAAAGTAGAGATTTTTATATTTCATTAGTATTTTAAAAAAGATATTTTATTCTATTTCTATGCTTTTGTTCTATTTTGATCTTGCTTTTATATATATATGTTATTATTACTTATGCCATGGAAGAAAATTCTTGGTCAAGATGGTCCATATTTTAAGTTTTAAGATATTTAATTAATTATGAAAAGAGTCACCTTATTCTTTTTTGAATATCTGTTTTGTGTGTCATCTAATATCTTTGTTCATCAGAATGTTGTCTGGTGTCATAGTATTAGCATCATCCCATCATTGCTTCTTTTCCTAGTATTAGGGTCCCATAATGCTTCTTTTTCTTAGTGCTGGTGTCCAATAACTGCTTGGTGAGTATCTGATGTGTCCTCTCACTTAGAAATTTCTGTCTTTAGTGCTTCCCACCCCTTCCTGTGGTGAGCAACAGAAAGGAATGATGAGTAAGAAAAACTCAACAGAGAGGGTTTGTAGGGAGCTTGTCTACCTGGAAGTACAGAGCCATTTCTCCTGGAGGTCAGTGTGGTCCACGGGCCTTAGTTCACACACTGGACACAGCATCACACTCTTGGCTTCATTGCTGTCTTTGTCTGGAGGCAGAGGGAAGAGCTGGCTGTTCTGCTGAATGCGCTGAGTGTTTCTCCCAACTCATTCATTTCTGAATGATCAAGGACCACTCTTTCTTTTTCTCTGTAAAAGTTTCTCCTTCACTGTGGTCTTTTCCTGCAGTAGTTCTCTGATTTTGCTTCTTTCTGAATCAAATCCTGTATACATTCTTCAAACTTTCCTCACCATTACCTAAATACTAGTATCACTTTTTATTGGTTTTTTTGGGGGGGCTATTATTGAGTTTGAAAATCATTTTACTTCATTGTGTAGAATTATATACAGCTATCTTCACCACTACAAATTCAATTGTACAATTCATGTTTTATTAACCTCAAACAACCATATATATTTGACAGTAGTTGTACCCTTATATAAGAAATAATAGTTATAAGAGACATGGATTATTTAAGTCACATAAATGTTTCACTATGTAAAGAGGATACTTGATAGTATGTGAATTCAAACCTTCACAGGAATATTACTGCAGATTATATAAATTTCTGATTGGTAATAGTGAAAACAATAGTATATGTTGATTAGAGTAAAGAAATATCTGATTGCCAAATTTGTGTTTGATGGTTTAAATTAAATTTGATGGCTTATCTACTGAATTTCAAGCATGATACCTGTGTTGGGGTCCTCAATGTCATTCTGATAGTAGATTTGCTAGGTTTTCCACAGAATATAGCATACAGCTGTGTACATGGATGTAGTTCATTATGGCAAATGATACAACAAAAAGTCAGCATTATATTTTGTGCCTAGATGTCTTCCCAAAACCTCATGTGATCGTAGGCAGGACCTTTCAGAAGTGGCTATATTTAGAATGAGTCATCCTGGAATTATGCCTATAATGCTGGTATCAAAGGTCTGTGATTACTAAATTATGCCACTGATTGATTTAGCATAGTTCTGTCTATAAATTATGGAAAGGCCCCCTCCTTGATGTGAATGCCACCTTCCCTAAGGATATGTACCCTGGCTTGAATATAAGAGACATAAAGAGGGATGCTGGTTGCTTGTTGCTTCTTCTTGCTGCTTTCTGCCATTTGCCTTCTATGAATTCTTTCTCCTCTGTGATGCCCCTCTGCCATTCTACCTTGCTATGGAGCCAGAAAGCTGTGAATTGAAAACTATAAATTATGAGCTGCAATAAACCTTTCCTTCCCTAACTTTGGGTGTTGGATATTTTGTCTCAGCAATGAAGAAAAAGTGACTAAGACAATCAGCAAAGGAAAAGGCACATGGGTGAAGTCTGAATGAAATTAAGTACAAGCCTTCAAAAGTGGTCTCAAGTGGAATTACATAGGATGCAATTAATTCACCCATAATGAGCTATGACAACATTGTGAAATGTGTTCTACCAGAAAGAGGGTCATATTGTTCCCTCAGTGCCCAAGAAAGGCTCAGTGCCTAGGGTTTTTACTAGGGTACCACAGTTCTGGAAGGAAAACAGGTGTTCACAATGTATTGATTGTGCACATGGTTTAGGTACAGAAAGTACCTATAATTATCGAAAGTTTTACATCAATATAAAGAACATCTGTCACTGAAGCTCCCAGGTACCAGTCAAGGGCTAACTTTCTGAGAAGATCCTGCTAGGAATACCTGTCTTAGCCCTGCTAAATTAACTCTTTCCTGAAAAATATCTAATCTTTACTTTAGAATAGGACTGATAAAACAAATGACATATTACTGGTGAAATCTAAAACAATGTTTTTTTCTCCATTTTTTTTTGTACTCACAAATTAGAGGGACATGTAAGGCTGTCCTAACATGTTTAGAAAATAAGTGTGTAAAAGTTCTTATTTTTCATAAGTTGGCCATCCATTGAATGATTGATTCTTTCATATAATAGTGTCGAATGTCTAATTATGTACTAGAAATGGTCCCAGAAAAGGAGAGAGAAAAAAGTGGGCATAGTGATGGATGCCCATACCAGTACTCCGAGAAGCTGTTGCAGGAGAATTGTAAATTTGAACTCAGTCTAGGCAAGTTAGCAACTTAGTGAGACTGTGTAAAAATTTGAAAAGAAGGGCTGGAGACTTAGCTCATTACAAATGCCTTGTGTTCAACCTTAAGCACTGGTGTTAGATTAGGGAGAAGAAGGCAGGAGAGTTGCATTTGTCTGATAGCAAAATGCTTTTGCATGACACATAAATTTAGAGGCTCCTTCGAGACTCATCATTGGTCAACTTTTCTTCCATTCTTCTTGTAGTACAACATCTTCAGCTGCCTACTATAAATCAAGGACTCTTGAAACTAGTATTTCTTTAGCTGAAAGCTCTTTCCTATGCTGAATGTTTCTCTCTGCTCCACCATAGCTCTCACACTCTCATCCATTTCAGGATTGAAGTTGGCATCCCCTTCATCCTGCTTAGATCTATGTCTTCTCTTTATACTTCACATTTTTGTTAATGGCACTCCCATCTATCTCACAAATAGAACTATCTAGGTGCGACTGCTATCTCTTCCTTCTTCTCCCATCCTTGTAGACTTATGTCCCTTTTTAATTTAACCACAGGTGTGTGAAAAACCACTCCCAAAATTAGTGGTTTAAGACAACAATCATTGTGATTTCTGAGGGTGTGAATGAACTATGCTGGACTTGGCTGTATAGCTCTGTTCCATGTATCTCTCCTCCTCCTTGGTCAATAGAAACACACAATCAGCAAATTGCTTGGCTTTGACAAATACAATGTTACTTATTGCCTTACTCTATTAGTCAAGTAATTTTCATGGCTGACGTCAAATTCTGTGGGCAGAGATGCAGTGGGAAGAGATGTGAAATCAAAAGCAAAGTGTGTGGAGAGGAAAAGATAATGAAGAATTGGAACCAGTGGTGCTTCTGTCCATGGTTCTGCCCTTGCTCTGGCTTCTGTTCCAAATGTCTCAACTTTATCTTGATCTATTGCAACATCCTCCTCTTGGTCATTTTTGCTTTTAGACTCTTCAGAGAGCTTCGGGGTCATAAATCCACATAGGAATAAAATCTAAGCTAAAGTGACCCCCACCTCATGTTCCCTGCATCTTGGGACAAAGTCAGATCTCTGCATGACCTTCCATGCCTCAGGTCCTTTTATGTCTCTTTAGCTGTCTTTTATCTACTTCATTTCCACCTTTGCCCTCAGCCTTGCTAAGCTCTTGGAGTTCCAGCCACACTATACACAGTTTCTGCAATGTCCTGCCCTGCATGCTCTCCCTTCTTGCCTGCTCCACATCTTTCTTCCTTGAAACTTTTCCAGACCCACCCTAGCCAAGGTGGCCACTTTTCCTTTGGTGCCTGCATTATTCTGGGACCCTACATGTTATATGCATATATAATGTAGAGTTGTGCATCCATGTTCTTCTTTAGGCCTCATGCATCATACACTTTATGCTGAGTACTTGGCACAAAGTCTACCTTATCCCAAGAATTTATTTATTTTTCTTTTAAATAGAAAAATCCAAAATTTTAAGGCAAGATAATAGAAGGATAACAGTGGCTAATACGTTGAGCATTGTTATCTTTAAATTAATTACTAAGAGCACAAGATATAGGCATTTAATTGTCCAAATAATATTACAAACCTTTCTTCTTGGTGAACCAAGAGAAATTAGTAGTGTAACTATCTTAACTATTTTATATATTATTGGTCAATGTAAATAGCATCCTGGTTTATGAAATGTTTAGAGGTTAGCTTAAATATTAGAGCTCATGCTGTTTCAGGGGTAGGATCTACCCCAGAGTTGAGTATTTGTTAACAATTTACAGTAAAGAGTCAACAAACTATGACTTATGGGCTAAATATAGCTTGTAGCCTATTTTTTAAATTTATTTTTACTGCATCACAGTCACGCCTTTTCATTGACATATTATCTGTGACTAATATTAAACTGCAGCAGCAAGGCTAAATACTTGCCACAGGAACCATACAACGTGAAAAGCATGAAACATTTACTAATGGCCTTGCACAGTTGATTTAGAGATTTAAACTGGTACCACAGTGGAGCCTTCGTAAAGTGGGCTGATGGCCTCCACTCTCTAAATGTCCTGTAGTACCTTGTTTTATTTCTTCTGGGAAAGATGCCAATGCTTTTGCCAATGATGTGAGGAATTACATATGAAGAATTACACACGAGATTCCTGGGAAAATATGAGAATTCCTGAGATACACTTTGATAAGCAGTTATTGAGTATCTACTTTGTGTAAAACACTCTGCTGAATCCAGGAGGTACAAAAATCACAGGGCCCACAAAGCCTAGCTGTTCACTGAGATGTTCTGGAACCAGCACTACTATGCAGCTTTGGAGCTACTTGGGAACATGAGAAGTGCCATCTGGGAAGCATGGAAGAATGGGCTTTGCAGTGGAGACTTGTCCTGACCTTTACTCTCTGAGGCTCAGGAGCAAACTTGCTTAAGACAGACATGAGCTTATGAAAATTGGCCAGCCTGAGCTATTTGGATGAGATTATCTGCCAACAGTGATTGGCTTATTTCTCTTGACAAATTTTCATGTAACATTTGATTTTTTTTCAATGTTTGGGAAAGATTTCCCAAGATCTCTCTATGCATATGCTTCTCTCCCCTCTCCCTTCTCTCTCCTCTCTCTATCTCTTTTTCTTTCTCTCTCTCTCATCTCTCTCTGTATCTCTTCTGTCTCTGTCTCTCTCTTCTCTTTCTTCTGTCTCTGTCTCTCTCTTCTCTCTCAGTCTCTCTTCTCTCTGTATGTTTCTCTCTCTTCTCTCTTCTTTTCCTCTCTCTCTCTCTCTCTCTCTCTCTCTCTCTCTCTCTCTCTCTCTCCTCTCTCTCCTCTCTCTCTATCTCTATCTTCTCTATCACAGGGGAAAATCATATATATGAATATATATATTCTATTGAGGATATTGGTAGAAATACTAAGTTATATATAAGGCTTATACACAGGAGCTTTAAGAAAACCTAGTATATTGAAGTACTCTTTTTTTAAAAAAAATTTGTTTCCAGCACCACCATTAGTGTGATTCGAGAGCAGTGTTTCTCTGAGGCCATGGAATCTCCATTAGCCTGTAACTTGGAATCTTGTACCTGCAAACAAGAAGGACTCACCCCTCAAAGTTTTACTGGGTCCTGAGCTTCTTACTAACAGAATCAGAGTTTGAAGGGAGATGGAGAATCCTAAACCCTGGAGTAGCAAAGAAGCCAGGCCAGCTTGGTGTTCTCAGTGCCATTACTAAAACTCAGAAATGGATTTTCTATTGGAAAATTCTAGAGCAACTCAACGACTGACCAAACATCTTCTCATTAAGGAAATGAAGCACTTACAGTAATCCGTAGTGTTTCCATGCTCCTAATAAATTTGTGTTGATTTGTACTGAACATGTGTGGGAGGTTCTTTTGTGATTCTGAATAAGACTAGTGGATTTCATTGCCAGTATTTTCCATTGTTATAATGAAATACCTGAGTCTAGGTGCTTTTTAGGTTTTTTTTTTTTTTTTTTT
>NW_004524674.1:2406213-2413999 GCF_000260255.1 Octodon degus | reverse complement strand
TTTTTTTTTTTTTTTTTTTTTTTTGGTGTGTGTGTATGCAGGGTCTCACTACACAGTTCAGACTCATTGCAATCCTAGTGCTGGGATTACAGTCATATGCCACCACACCAGGGCTCTATGTGCTTTTTAAAGAAAAGATGTTTATTTAGCTCACAGTTTCAAATGCCAAAAAACCAATCAGCAAGCTGCCATCTCTGATGAGGGCCCATGAGGGGTAACATCATGAGGAGAGGGAGTATAAAGTGGAGGGATCACATGGTGAGACAGGAAACAAGAGAGAGTGGAAGGACCAGGATTCTCTCCTCCAGTCCGTTAAATACAGGGCATTGAATTCAGATACTCTACCACTAAACTACATCTCTAGCCCTTTTAATTTTTAATTTTCAGAGAGTCTTGATAAGTTCCCCAGGCTCATCCTCCTGCTTCAGCATCCCAAGTAGTTGCAAAGATAGGCATACATCAGCACACCCAGCTGAACTTTCTCTTTTTTTCTAAGAACTGTCTCACAAGAACTAAGCAGGATCACACAAGAATAGCATCGATGTCTTTTGAGGGCAACATCATCAATGACCTAATTACTTCTCATGGTGTCCCATCTCTTAAAGAGCCCACCACCTCTTAATATCACTACAACAAGGACAAAGCTTCCAACATAGAATCCCTTTCAGGAAAAATCCAAATGTGATTGAACCATAACAGTGCAGTTCTGTTATGTATACCTCATGCTGCTGGTAGAAACAGTTCAAGCTTGAACTTCATAGGGACAGTTACAGGATATATGAGCTCAAAGTAAAAAAGGAAGGTGTCCCATTCGGAGGATTTGCCCTATAGTTCGCACATGTTGTAGGTTTCACATATGTGTTCTGATTCATTTATCACTTGCTTCACCTATTTTAGATCCTAATGGTGGTCATGAAGAATTGACTGCTTTTCAATATGTTTAATGAGGTTTTGTTTTCTAAAATTTGTGTGTCAGAGGCAACCTATAATTAAAAAATGAAATAAAACCAAGGAGAAAGGGTCATAATCTGGCATCTGAATCAGTTATAAAGTCAGCATGTGTCTGTCCTCACCTTCCCATCACAAAAGCACTCTGGTTTGCAGTATGGACATATGCCTATGTTTTTGCTCATCCCAACTGAATGTTATGATACTAGGTTTAAAAAATAGTTTTTCTTTGGATTCACGTTTTTAGTAGCCAAACCTTTATTTACTTAGACTTTCTCTTCTGCTGCTTCAAGATAGTCTTGAAATTTTGTTGAATCTGTGGGCCTGTCTTCCAACAACGTGAATAAAGGTACCACTTGGCAAGAAAGGTCCATGGTGGAAATCCAGCTCTGTGTACAACTTTGGAAGATAGTGTATTTTTTATATTATGAGAAGTGCCTTGGAATAGCATAAACATCCATTTAAAATGATCTCCCTCCTTTCGCTTTGTATATATATATTTGACAGACAAAGCGAAAGGAGGGAGATCGTTTTATATAAAAATTCATATATATATTATGAATATATATTCATATATATATATTATTTTTCATATAACAAAAATCATGAGATAGTTAAGCATGCATGTCTGACTTATTTCACTTAATATTTAGTCTCTAGTTGTACAGATTTGCCTACAAATGCCTTGAGCTTATCTCTTTTAATGAAAGAGTAGTACTCCATTGTATATAAATGCCACATTTTCTTTACCCATTCATTTCTTGATGGATGTGTATGCCATTTCCAAGATTTAGCTATTATGGACTGTGTTGTAATAAACATGAGTATGAATATCTCTGTAATATGATGTCTTTCACTCTTACAGGAAGATACCTAGAAGTGAATAGCTGAATGGATGGAGCAGAAAGGGAATGGGAAAAAAAGAACTGAACAGGTAAATGATGAAAAAAAGCTGAGTTGGAAGGAGCAGGATATGAGAGAAAAAGGAAGGGATTATCAGAAGGAAAGAAGAAAGAATTCAGATGTATCATGTACATGTACCAACTCCCCATAGTAATTATAATCATTGTGTACTATAAACATGTATTAATAAAAAGCTATACATAACAATAATAACAATAATAATAACATAAGCAGAGGACAGAGATGAATTTGTTGGGTGTGTCTTCCAGGGCTGAAAAGTTGTTGGCCTTGTGAGAAAGCCATCAGGACACCAAGCTGTCTCTTGCTCTCATATTTAGGTGACAGTGGATGAGCTGCAACTAGGCCAGCTGTGGAGCATCAATCATCAGAAGCCAGGGGGCTTAGCATGCTCCTGTATTTCCTGGACAACATCCAGGTGGGTTCTGGACAGCTCATCCCCATCAGAGCGACTTCCTCCATGTTGGAATGGCATCTCGTGTTCCTGGATCTGTAGAAGAGATGCAACCTTCTGCAGTCTGAGCACCAGTGGTCTGCCTGGACTGGCTTGGTACTGATACAGCTTGCGTATGGCCCCCCAAAAGTTCATGTGTTAGAAACTTAGTTCTCAAATTTACATGTCAGTTGTGTTTAGAAGTGAAATCTTTGGGAGATAATTAAAGGAAGCAAGGAAAGTTGAGCCCCAATTACACCATTAGTGCCCTTATAGGAAGAAAGAAGGAGACCCTAGCTAGCAGTCTTGCTTGTCATGTGATGTGATACTCTCCAGTATACTAGGATAAAGCAAGAAGCCTCTGCCAGCTACTATTGTCATGCTCTTGGATTTCTCAGCATCTAGAACCATGACAAAATTAAACTCAGTTCCTTGTAAATTACTCATTCTATGGTATTCAGTCATAGCAACAGAAAATAGACTAAAAGAGCCTCTTCAGCATTATGACTTCTCTAGATCAGAGTCCTCTGCCCCATACTAGGCATGGAGTTTTACCAGAAGATAGTAAAAGCAAACATTGGTCAAAGACAACACATCACTAATGGTAAATGTGTTTAGTTAAAAGATAGCATGTGTTATCAACTCCAGGTCCTAAAGAACTGACAGCTCAGGAAATAGAGCATTCTCTTAAATTGAATTAAAAGAAGATGCACAACTGTAAAACAATCAGAGATGCTATCTGGAAACTTCTGCTTCTGCCAGTAAAATGGAAATCTTTCCATGTTGGCAGGTGTTGTTGTAAAGAAGCAGAATTATTTTCCTACACCCACATATTCATAAGTTTGCTTAAGCCGACAGGTTGAGAAATTTAGAATTCCCTCAATACACTTGCAACCTCCATGCCAAAGGATTACTTCTGAAATTTCAGGACTGCTTATATACCATCTTCTTAAAGGCCTCGTTACTCCTTAAGGCTACTCAACCCCTTCATGTCTCCATTTGCCCAGGTCAGGGGATAAAAGTTTGAACGAGATGATCCCTATGGCCCCTATCAGCCTAGATGTCTGTGATGTGGGAGTACAGGCTGAGACACAGGAAGATGGCTGAGAATATTCCTCTAGCATAAGATGCTCAGGACCTCTGAGACTCAGTCTGCAGTGCTATTCAGAGGTGCTGGAGCCTATAAGAGGTGGGACAGGTAGGAGGAAGTTGGGTCATTTTAGCAAGTCCTTGAATGGGATATTGGGACCCAGGTTCTTTCTCTCTTTTATTTCTTGCTGCTCCCATGATGAGCATCTTTCTTTTCCATACACTTCTGCTGCTATATACTCCCTGCCAAAATTCCCAAAAGCAACAAGAAAAATCTAGCATAAGCTGAAATTTCTAAACCCATGAGTCAAAATTAACTATGCTTTCCAAGAAGTTGAATAAGATATTCTGTCACAGTGATGGAAAGCTGACTAATAGATTGATCACTGGGTGGGCTCTGAGGGATTTGTTGAAAGATCTCCTTCTACATGTCATAATCCCTGAGCATCTTTTGTTCATTTAGGGTCTTTGCTTTTATGTCTGACTAAACTGATGTTGCTTAGCATGCAAGCTACAACCTGGGGTGGGAGTGGTTTAAGAGAAGATAGCATTCCTGTTGAGCTGCAGCTGGTCTGTATTGTGAGCAAGACCACTCTCTTCTTGTCAGGCCCTCAGGGAACCAAAAATATTTATTTATGTCCTAAAATAGCTTGAATGACCAAAATTACTAGAAGAGCCGGTAATGAAATCAGAATTCTGTATTTACAAAAGTCCTTAGAGGGAATTAATTCAGCATCCTCCAACAGGCTAAGATTTCTGTTCTATCCTCACCAACTCATAGTCAGTGAATTTTGCTTGTACAATCCACAAAATAAGGAGCTCACTACTCTGCAAACTAATCATTCAATTTCTAGGCATCTCCAATTTTATCACTTTGGTCCAGTGAGAAAGTGGACCACTACAGAGCTCAAAGTGATTCCGCCTAGAGGGTGTCCAACTAAGTATGAATCTTGAGCTATTAGCTATTAGTTCCATCTTGAAGAGATTTATAAAGTGAGTTCATTCACTAGAACTTCCTTGTTTCTAAGCTTAAATGGCTCCAAGACCAGTAACTATCCAGCTAATTACATGGCTTCTAGTATCTTTCCATCTTGTAAGGCTCTTGTACAACTCAATTTTTCAGATGCAATCTGATTAACACAATATTAGTGGTTGTGAGCTTCTGACTGAGGTTGTATGTACCCCCAGGACACTGAACTGGTGACTGAGACTGGGCGTGGTGGCATGCGCCTGTAATCCCAGGGCTTGGGAGGCTGTAAAACAGGAAGGATCACAACGAGTATGATCTGTGTGACCCTGTAGACCCTGTACTAAGTACATAAAAAAGGAAATGGCATGTATTTACAGATATTTGCTAGGGAGGGAAAGAGTACTTTTGGGCCACTTAAGCTCAAATCAAGTCACAGTCGAGGCTGATCTAGCCTGACTCTGAATCTCTGTGTCAGCATTAATGCCCTATTTTCTATCTGCTTTTTTCAGGGTTCTTTATGTAGCATGTCATGGGGGGAATAGCCCTCATATATAACACACTTTAGCTTTTTATCCCATTTTACAGATGGAAAAGAATGAGGCCAGAGAGAGGCACAGAATTTCACCCATTAGGTAAAAGAAGTCAGAGACCAAATCTGGGTCTCAGGTTCAGTAGGATCACATTTCATCTGAAAGAGAGACACTGAGGACCCCTGAATGTCAAAGGACCCTGTTTTCACCACAGAGCTTTGCCCCACAGAATTTGGGGCACTTTCTCATTGTGTATGACACTACCACCCTCAACATTGCCCTCCCCTCAAAGCCATGAACTCATCACCACAAAGGCAAGATTAAAAGAAAATCTGTTAATATTCAAGCAAAATGCTAAACAAGCAACTCTTTCAGGGTGACTATTTATTGCTATTTATGATGACAGATTATCTTTCTGATTCCCCCAGCACATGTCTCCAGAGGAAATTAGATACAGTACTTTCCTTAAGTAGGACCAGAAGAAAATGTTTCTATAAATACTTAACAACTTGTCAGGGAAGATTACAAATATTGGCACGTCCTTCACAATGTCATGTTGGTTATTGAAGCTGTTGTAAGAAATCAGGATGGTTTATTTCCTGCCTGCTCTAAGGTAGCACTCCATTTCCGAGGCCAGAGAAGGTATGCACTTCTAAAGGCTAAAGTTCTGAGACTAGAGGGCAGTCTAGCGTCCTGACATCTTTATCCTCTATCTGCCCCTGATGCTATCAAGAGCGTGGGTTTAGTGGGCCAGACAGCCCTGGAACCAGGGGCTTCACTATTTCTCAAAGCACCTTGAGCAAATCCCTTATCTTCTTAGCGTCTCAGTTTTCTTTTCTGAATGTTGATGATACTGTGAATCATCTCAAGGCATCACAAAGATTAAATGAGGTATTTGTGAAAATTCCCTGACGTGGTGGGTGATCCCCAAATACGGATCCTGTTTATTCCTCCTCCAAGGCCAGTAAGAAGACCACTACCATCAACAGACTCAGGATGCACTATTTAATCTCCATTTTCTTCCAGTGGTCAGGGTTGCTTTGGAAAAATTTGACAGCCATGAGCATAATAAAGCAGCCAATAAAGTGTATTGTTTCTCAGGCCAGGGAGATAGCTCAGTAGAATAAGTGCCTGCCTGGCAAGCACAGAGTCCTGAGTTCAATCCCCAGTACTGCAAAATAATAATAATAATAATAATAATAATAATAATGTTCCTCAACTCACTGAGGGACAAGAATTGTTCTCAGGACTTCAGATGTATTAAATTATTCATCCATCTTTACAGTTGTCTTACAGGGGCCATACTAGTAGTGCCCCTTTTACAGAAAGGAACCGGAGGCAACCTGACATACTCAAGGTCACAGAGGTGGAAATGATGGAGCGGAAATGGGTCTCAGGCGACAGCACTCATATACCTGGCTGTGTGGTCTCTAGGGAAGGCCGGGTTCCCTTTACTTGTAATCTCTTTCTTCAGTTACTTTAAGGATTTCCTCTAAATCCATTATGTTCTCAATTTTTACCATCAAGGATCTAGGTAGGGATTTTTTATTTATCTTCCTCATCACTTTGTAGAATTTTTAGATCCACAAACTTATGTGTTGCTTAAGTTCTGTGAAATTCTTAGCTATTTCCTCTTTAAGTGCAGATTCTCAGTTATATCTCCTTTCATTCTTCCACAACTCCAGTTGGGTATCTATTAGATCTTGCATCTGCTTTTCATGTCTTTCAGCTTTTCTTTCATGTTTTAAATAGCTCATCTCCTTTTTGTTCTGCTCTATGAGATCTTTGCATCTCCAAATTAGGTCTTTGATTATGTCCAACATTCTAGTCAGTGCATCTGTTGATTTTTT
The DNA here is from genome assembly GCF_000260255.1 of Octodon degus. Taxonomy (NCBI): domain Eukaryota; kingdom Metazoa; phylum Chordata; class Mammalia; order Rodentia; family Octodontidae; genus Octodon; species Octodon degus. Next base: position 2,407,258 of record NW_004524674.1, on the reverse strand, counting down.
TGATTATCTCTAAAAGTTTATTATTCCTAATTTTTATTTCTAAGATTTCTCATTTTTTCACAGTTTTTTTTTCCTTTTTTACTCTATTCATTTATTTCTTGTGCTCTGCTTTTGATTTCCTTCTTGATGTTTTAAGTCTATCATGGTGTTTATTCTATGACTCTTCTGAGAATTCTATTTGATCTCTATTTCCTCAAAGGTAAGTAATTTTGTTTCTGAAGTTTGTTTTTAGCCTTTTATGGTGAGCATTTCCAGCATCTACTTTGTGGTTTACCACAGTCACATCATTTCCTATGTGCTGAGGTGGGCTGGTCCCCCCATAAGGAGGTCCCTCTGCTCCATTTCTAGGTCACATCCCCCCTGTCAGTCAGGTCCAAAGTGTCTTGGTGCCACATTGGGTGGAAAGGAAGTAGTTTGTAGTCTTTGGCTCCTCTTGGAAACCACACATCTGCCTTGCAGCCTGCAGAAGGTTAAGTGATTTGGATCTTTACTTACTGTTATTTTACTGCCTTGTGGTATTATTTATTGTAGGTACCTTAAAAAAAAGCCCAAATTCCTCTTCCTTATTTCTGAGAATGTGTGCATATTTCCTGTTAATGCTAGAAAAGTTTGAGGTAGAAAATAAGGGTTTCGTCATTTTAGTCTACCATCTTAAATCATAAACTCTTCCTCAACATTATGTCTTGTTAAAATGAAATAAGTAGTACAATAGTTCCTCCCTACATCCCAGGCCCACAGTAGATGCCTAAGGATAAAGACAGTATTAAACCCTATGCAAAATAAAAAAAATTAAAAATGAAACTATAATAGCTGATTTAATTGGCTATTAAGTGCCCACTCAATGGGTAGCCTAAACAAGGTGGCTTCCACGGACAAAGTGATGATTAATAGCTCTTGTGGGACGGACCTGGAGTCTCTGAAAATTCACAATATTACTCAGACCATCATGCAGTTTAAAAGTTATGCATTGTTCCTTTCTGGAATTTCCTATTCAATATTTTCAAGTATGTATGGTGGACTACAGATAACTGCAATTGCAAAAAAC